>NC_086010.1:19493317-19538317 GCF_030014385.1 Trichomycterus rosablanca
ACTGCTGTTCCTCTGTACTGCTGTTCCTCTGTAACACTGTTCCTCTGTAACACTGTTCCTCTATAATACTGTTCCTCTGTACTGCTGTTCCTCTGCACTGTTGTTCCTCTGTAACACTGTTCCTCTGTAACACTGTTCCTCTGTACTGCTGTTCCTCTATAATACTGTTCCTCTATAATACTGTTCCTCTGTACTGCTGTTCCTCTGTACTGCTGCTTCTCTGTTCCTCTAAACTGCTGTTCCTCTGTAACACTGTTCCTCTATAACGCAGTTCCTCTATAATACTGTTCCTCTGTAATGCTGTTTCTCTGTAACGCTGTTCCTCTATAATACTGTTCCTCTGTAACACTGTTCCTCTGTAACACTGTTCCTCTATAATACTGTTCCTCTGTAACACTGTTCCTCTGTACTGCTGTTCCTCTGTACTGCTGTTCCTCTATAATACTGTTCCTCTATAATACTGTTTCTCTGTACTGCTGTTCCTCTGTACTGCTGTTTCTCTGTTCCTCTAAACTGCTGTTCCTCTGTAATGCTGTTCCTTAATACAGCTGTTCATTTGTAACACTGTTCCTCTGTAACACTGTTCATCTGCGTACAACTATCAGCTATTTATCTATCTAATGAAAGGAATGTGAGTGATTAGCACCAGATACTTTTATTATCTCTGTTATTTCTCAGCTTTTCACTCTAACATTAGGGCACAGCGTCGATGCACTGATGCTGGACTCGCTGCCACCGAGAGTTCAAACGCTGGCATGAGAACAGCCGGGAGAGAGCCGCCGTCACTTCCTCTCTGACTGTACGAGTGGAATTAAACAGGAAATGACATCACACCTCCGCAGAAACCACACCAGCTCTCACTTTCATTCATCAGCTCAGAGCACTTTCATCCTGCTGGCTTAGTGATGGGGGGGGGGGGGGGGGAGAACGTTATTTACCTGAGAGAACGTTCCTGTATCACACTGTAACATTTCTCATTTATATTATACACTACACCAGCAGACGTATGTGGACACCCGGCCATAATCATGTTAGACACGACTATCCTAAAGCCAGATATAACAGTCTCCACTCTTCTGGAAAGATTTTACAAGATTTAAGAGTGTGTCTGAGGAAACTTGTGCCCATTCAATCTCAAAATGGTGAAGGGAAGGCGTTCCAATTCATCCCAAAGTTATTAAATGAAGAGGTCAGGGCTCTGTACAGGCTGCTGAATTCCCTCCACACACAAACCCGAACCAAACCGCGTCTTTATGGATGAGGAGAACAGTCTGCTGAATTGAGGAAACGTATCTTACCGTAGTTTGAGTGGACACTCAGTCTCAGGTCATTCCTGCAGTGAGGGGAATGTGTCGTCCACATCAGCGTCTCTCTCTGTGTACAAAACAAAAAGAAATAAATAAAAATGAGGTCAGAAAAACATCAGGTCAGGGTTTAAAACTATTTTATTTTGTCATTTTCTCTCTTTCACAGCACAGCGGTCCTGTAGGTTCTGTGCTTTACACCGTTAGCAAAAGCAGATCAAAATTAAGCTGAACAAAGCCAGTTATGGTACTAGACTAGTACCTCAGAAGGTTGCAAGTTCAAGCCCCACCAACGCCAAGTTGTCACAGTTGGGCCCCTGAGCCAGGCCCTCAACCCTTAACTGCTTTATTAAAGTTTGTACAGGAACAATATACAACAATCTACAAAGAATCCAGACTAGCAAGAAAACAAAACACACCAAAAGGAAAAATAATAATTCAATTTATAAACCATTTCTACAAGCTCTAGGACTCACGCGAACCACAGTCTGAACTCGTTTGGGTACTCATGGGAACTGGTGTTTTCCTGCCACCTCTCAACAACGAGCAGAAGGTGGATTGGCTGGTCCAAATCAATCCTACAGGTAAGTGTGTGATACCCTGCATTGCACAAATGTTCGTTCCTGTGTGCGACCCAGGAGGCGCCGGACCCACCACAGCAGCGGTCAGGATGGCGTGGTGAATAAACAGACGACCCCTCAGAGTCTGATGTTCCTCTGCACGACCAGCTGGGCCTCCCAGTCGGGCGCGGTATCAGTGTTTCCGATTCCAGATGTGCTGATTACAGCTGTGTTATCAGAGCGGCCGAGCGTTCCCAGATCAGCATACAGAACATGCCGCTCTATTTAAAGACCCCCAGCAGCTCGGGAACTGATCTGGGATCAGGAACACGCCGCGTTACTGAGAGGGAGTCTGGACATCATCCGTCAGGAGGCGAGGAG
The DNA here is from genome assembly GCF_030014385.1 of Trichomycterus rosablanca. Classification (NCBI taxonomy): domain Eukaryota; kingdom Metazoa; phylum Chordata; class Actinopteri; order Siluriformes; family Trichomycteridae; genus Trichomycterus; species Trichomycterus rosablanca. The sequence goes on from NC_086010.1 coordinate 19,495,563, forward strand.
AGTCCGAGAGTCGAGCTGATTACACATCTACTACTGGCTTCTATCAGCAACACCAAAATACAAGAGGGGTGGAAGTGGGGGGAGAGGGGGGTGCTGGGGGGGTCCACTTCAGATAAACCGGTACAACGAGTATGGAAGACAAAGATTCAGCACAATCACTTCAGTTCCCTGACCTCCAGTTACAACACACACACACACACACACACACACACGTTGTGTAAAACCCTGATCCATCATTTAAAGAACAAAGGTATCCAACACCCATATCACCCTCCTGAATACTGAACTGATCTGTAACACTGCTCCTCTGTCACACCGTTCCTCTGTAACACCGCTCCTCTGTAACACCGCTCCTCTGTAACACCGATCCTCTGTAACACTGTTCCTCTGTAACACTGCTCCTCTGTAACACTGTTCCTCTGTAACACCGATCCTCTGTAACACCGCTCCTCTGTAACACCGTTCCTCTGTAACACCGTTCCTCTGTCACACCGTTCCTCTGTAACACCGTTCCTCTGTCACACCGTTCCTCTGTAACACCGCTCCTCTGTAACACCGCTCCTCTGTAACACCGATCCTCTGTAACACCGTTCCTCTGTAACACCGTTCCTCTGTAACACCGCTCCTCTGTCACACCGCTCCTCTGTAACACCGCTCCTCTGTAACACCGATCCTCTGTAACACCGCTCCTCTGTAACACCGTTCCTCTGTCACACCGTTCCTCTGTAACACCGTTCCTCTGTAACACCGATCCTCTGTAACACCGTTCCTCTGTAACACCGTTCCTCTGTAACACCGCTCCTCTGTAACACCGCTCCTCTGTAACACCGTTCCTCTGTAACACCGTTCCTCTGTAACACCGCTCCTCTGTAACACCGCTCCTCTGTCACATTGCTCCTCTGTAACACTGCTCCTCTGTAACACTGCTCCTCTGTAACACTGCTCCTCTGTAACACTGTTCCTCTGTAACACCGCTCCTCTGTAACACCGCTCCTCTGTAACACTGCTCCTCTGTAACACTGTTCCTCTGTAACACCGCTCCTCTGTAACACCGATCCTCTGTAACACTGCTTCTCTGTAACACTGCTCCTCTGTCACATTGCTCCTCTGTAACACTGTTCCTCTGTAACACTGCTCCTCTGTAACACCGATCCTCTGTAACACCGATCCTCTGTAACACTGCTCCTCTGTAACACTGCTCCTCTGTAACACCGTTCCTCTGTAACACCGCTCCTCTGTAACACTGACACTGCTCCTCTGTAACACTGTTCCTCTGTAACACTGCTCCTCTGTACTGCTGTTCCTCTGTAACACTGTTCCTCTAGACAGGGGATAACAGGGGTTGGTGAGTGACTCCGTATGAACCTGTCCGGTGCAGGTGAAAAGAAGCGGTCGGTGGAGGTCTGCATGTAAATTAGGAGGGAAAGATAATAATAAAGGAAATAAGACGTCCGGATACTTCTGGCTTTGGTCCTTCAAGGGTTAAAATACGAGAACGAGGCTAAGTCGACAATCACGCTAATAATCCTGAGGCCGCTGAGAGAGGTAATGAAGTTCCGCGTGTCTTCAGGGCTTCGTTCATCCGCCAGGGACTCGGATCCCGATTATTAGATCTAACATGAGGAACAGCTTATTAATTACGTCCTGAAAGTAATTAGCAAAAAAAAACGAGGTTCAGATCATCAGTCTCACTGCAGCTCCAAATTTAGCTCAGAACTAAAGCAGAAGCAGCAGCTGTGGTGGCTCAATCCACCTACTGGCATCATCACCGGCCCACTGGCACAGTGCCATCCACACACTCACGCTCACGTTCCACCAGCAGAACATCACCTGCACTTTACACACCATCCTGACCCACCCAAGCAGCAGAAACACAGCGTGACGTCCTGCTGGAACAGAAACAGGGCCTTCCCTAAACTGATCTAACAGTTTTGTGATATTGTTGTTACCATGACGACTGTACAGTGTAGTTTGTAGTGTACAAGCGCTAAGCTGCTCCTCCACTGCACTTTGTTCCCTCTGTAATCTGAGCTATTAGCTACAATCCTACACACACACACACACACACACACACACACACACTCATGCACGTGCACACATATGCACAAATCCACATGTACAAACAAATACAGACGTACACACATGCACACACAGAGATGTTTACACACATACACACACACACACTAATGCACACACATGCACACACACACACACACACACACAGACACACTCATGCACACACACAGATGTTTACACACATACACACACACACTAATGCACACACATGCACACACACACACACACACACACACTCATGCACACACACAGATGTTTACACACATACACACACACACTAATGCACACACATGCACACAGACACTAATGCACACACACACACACACACAGACACACTCATGCACACGCACATGCACACACACACTAATGCACACACATGCACACACACACACAGACACACTCATGCACACACACAGATGTTTACACTCACACACACACACACTAATGCACACACACACACACACACACTCATGCACACACATGCACACACATGCACACACAGACACACTCATGCACACACACAGATGTTTACACACATGCACACACACACTAATGCACACACATGCACACACACACACACTAATGCACACACACAGATGTTTACACTCACACACACACACTAATGCACACACATGCACACACACACACACAGACACACTCATGCACACACATGCACACACACACTAATGCACACACATGCACACACACACACACACACACAGACACACTCATACACACACACAGGTGTACAAATGAATATACATAGTCACACACATGCACACACACTCATACATGCACACACACACACACATGTACAAACACATACAAAGACATACACACACAAGCATGCGCACACGCACACACTCACACACATACACTCTCTCTCTCTCACACACACACACACACACAGCTGGTACAGGTGTTAGTGTGTAGTTGTGAGTGTTTCTGTTATTCTGCTCTCACTGGTGCTGCTGGTTCCAGTTGTGCTGACGGAGCTTCTCCTCTCCAAAAATAATGAGACGCTCACTTCCTCTCGGCACTGAAGCGTCTGCAGGAGGACCTGAGACCCGTCTGATCCCTCACAGCAAGAAGGTCCTGGGTTCGATTCCCAGGGTCATTTCTGTGTGGAGTTTGCATGTTCTCCCTGTGTCAGAGTGGTTTTCCTCCGGGTGCTCCGGTTTCCTCCCACAGTGTGTGTTCTGTGATGGACTGGCTTTCACCTATGAATCAGACCCACTGCAACCCTGACCAGGATAAAGCGCTGGTGTAACCGACACAGATGATAATTGGATCAGTAATATCAGACCTGTACGGTATCAGATTTGTACAAGAAACGGTACTGGACTCATGACAGAACGTTGCTAGTTCAAGCCTCTGTTGGGCCCCTGGGCGAGGCCCTTAATGTTATACTGTTCAAAATGTATTGAGTCGTAATTGTAAGTCACCTGGAATAAAAGCAATGTAAACATAAAATGATTTATTAATTTAGTCTGTTCGTATTTTCGTCTTATGCTGATTAAAATTATTTACAGTTTTAGCAACAAACGTCGTTTTATTATTATTTTAATACTACAAACTTTTATTTTGTAGTTTTATTACGATATAAACTCTAAACAGTGACTGTACGTGATTTTTAGGAAACATTTCTAGAGAACATGCTGTTAAATTTGAATCTGGTCTGATACTAGTACAGATCTGAAGTTCAGTCTGAACGCAGCACTAGTTCTGTTCGGATTCTTACCTTCACACACATCATGTGTCGTCCTTTTATCTCTCTAAAATAATCAGAAATAATACAATAATAATAATAATAATAATAACAATAATGAAAATGAAGATCAGACGTCTGATCAGCGCTCCACTAAATCCACATCGGACCCTCAGGACTAAACTTAATCCCCGGTGCCGGACGGCGTCGTGCTCCAGCTTTATGTTGTACCTGCTTTCCAGGTTCTTCTGCAGGAGGGCAAAGTTTAAACGTCTGAACACTCTGTGCTGTGGTGAAACTTCTTGCTTACAGCAGGGGTCAAAGGTCAGTGCACCAGGAAAGAGGTGTGAGCGCATGAACCCGAACTTCTTCCCTCACACACTCACAGGGTCACGTGATCTGGGAGAGGAGGCGTCGTTTCTAGTTTAACACGTGTGAATACCCCGAACCAGCGTATCGATCACACACACACACACACACACACACACACACACCGGTCGTCTCTGTGCAGCGCCATTGATCAACCAGCAGAGGGCGCAACTGCAGCAGTTCTAAGGAGGTGATAACTCCGGCGGAGGGGATTCCTCATAACTGCTGTAATTACGACCTCTGCTGGCTGATCGATGGAGCTGCACAGAGACCCTCACCAGCGCTCACCAGCGCTCAACCAAACCAACCTACAGCAGGTTAGCCGTCCCTCACCTCACCGCGCCAGCGAGGACGATCAGTGGTTTCTTATCAAGAGCAAAAAACGATTTACCCGGCTTGTCAAAGATCCTCTTCAAAACATGAACGCTAAACTGCAGAGACGCAGCGGCTCTACTTCCTGTTTTCAACACGCCACGCTTCCAAATTAAAACCTCAACTATCTGTCGTTAAACCACAAAAACACACCAAGGGTCCGACGTTCCACACAGACGGTTTACAGAGTTACAACTTATTATTAATAAAATAACTAACAGCCTCCAAATCCAGATCATTTCTCATGATTTAATGTTTCTGGAAAAATGTCTGATCCTTTAAAAACAAGTAAAATCAAACTTACATTCAAATATTAATAAACTTATGAACCTCATAAACTCCAGGTTTCATGATTAACAATCTAATCTAGTTTAATCTAGCAGCACTAATGCAACATTGTAACATTGGAACAGCACTAATGCAACATTGCAACACTGTAACAGCACTAACGAAACACTAACAGCACTAGTGCAACATTGCAACACTGTAACAGCACTAATGCAACATTGTAACAGCACTAATGCAACATTGTAACACTAACAGCACTAATGCAACATTGTAACACTGTAACAGCACTAATGCAACACTAACAGCACTAATGCAACACTGTAACAGCACTAATGCAACATTGTAACAGCACTAATGCAACAATGTAACAGCACTAATGCAACATTGTAACACTGTAACAGCACTAATGCAACATTGTAACACTGTAACAGCACTAATGCAACACTAACAGCACTAATGCAACACTGTAACAGCACTAATGCAACATTGTAACAGCACTAATGCAACAATGTAACAGCACTAATGCAACATTGTAACAGCACTAATGCAACATTGTAACAGCACTAATGCAACAATGTAACAGCACTAATGCAACATTGTAACAGCACTAATGCAACATTGTAACACTAACAGCACTAATGCAACATTGTAACAGCACTAATGCAACAATGTAACAGCAATAATGCATCATTGTAACACTAACAGCACTAATGCAACATTGTTACACTGTAAGAGCACGAACGCAACATTGCAACACTAGCAGCACTAATGCAACATTGTAAAAGCACTAATGCAACATTGCAACACTGTAACAGCACTAATGCAACATTGTAAAAGCACTAATGTAACATTGTAACAGCACTAATGTAACATTACAACACTAACAGCACTAATGCAACATTGCAACACTAACAGCACTAATGCAACATTGTAAAAGCACTAATGCAACATTACAACACTGTAACAGCACTAATGCAACATTGCAACACTGTAACAGCACTAATGCAACATTGTAACAGCACTAATGTAACATTGTAACAGCACTAATGCAACATTGCAACACTGTAACAGCACTAACAAAACACTGTAACAGCACTAATGTAACATTGCAACACTGTAACAGCACTAATGCAACATTGTAACACTGTAACAGCACTAATGCAACATTGCAACACTGTAACAGCACTAATGTAACATTGCAACACTGTAACAGCACTAATGCATAATTGCAACATTGTAACAGCACTAATACAACACTGTAACAGCACTAATGAAACACTGTAACAGCACTAATGCATAATTGTAACATTGTAACAGCACTAATGAAACATTGTAACAGCACTAATGTAACATTGTAACAGCACTAATGAAACACTGTAACAGCACTAATGCATAATTGCAACATTGTAACAGCACTAATGCATCATTGCAACATTGTAACAGCACTAATGCAACATTGCAACAGCACTAATGCAACACTGTAACAGCACTAATGAAACACTGTAACAGCACTAATGCATAATTGTAACATTGTAACAGCACTAATGAAACATTGTAACAGCACTAATGTAACATTGTAACAGCACTAATGAAACACTGTAACAGCACTAATGCATAATTGCAACATTGTAACAGCACTAATGCATCATTGCAACATTGTAACAGCACTAATGCAACATTGCAACAGCACTAATGCAACATTGCAACATTGTAACAGCACTAATGAAACACTGTAACAGCACTAATGCATAATTGCAACATTGTAACAGCACTAATGTAACATTGTAACAGCACTAATGTAACATTGTAACAGCACTAATGTAACATTGTAACAGCACTAATGTAACATTGTAACAGCACTAATGTAACATTGTAACAGCACTAATGCATCATTGCCACATTGTAACACTTCTGACGTAACCATGTGACAGTTGTACCAGGCTCAGAACTCTGTGGGTTTTACTGGTTACCAGTACGAGTATGTGAGAGCAGCTCGCGTGCTAAAGCTAACAGACAGTGTATATAAGCGCGCGCTGTATACGGTAACCGTACAGAACTACAGAACTACAGCACGCGCTGACTCAACCGCAATCCCGAACACAACACAACAACAAACCGGCTGCGCGAGCGAGCGGAACTCCGGGGGGGGGGGTTGCACGCGCACACTCACGCAGCGCTGTGCTAACGGAGAAACAGAAGCAGTTCCGAGCGCGGCTTTACCCAAACATCAAACAACCGCGGCGACATGAAAAGCGCGTGACGTTACCGCGGCTCGGCGGCGCGTGCAGCCGGTTAGATCCTGTGCGCGAGCTCCGGTTCTGACCTTGGGCTCGGTGGAAGAGCACGAGAGCCGAGCGGCGCCGCCATATTCCTGCTGCTGTTGCTCCTTAGTGTGTGTGTGTGTGTGTGTGTGTGTGTTCGTGCGTGCGCGCGTGTGTGTGTGTGTCCTCCCCCCACAACACCCCGCTGGAGTGCGCGCACACACACTTTAGTGCACACCAGCTCACCAAACTGCGCACTTGTGCAGCTGGGTGGTGTGGGTGGCGCACAGCAACATGGGTCCCAGTGATCTGCGTTCAGTACTTCCTCCACATGGGGATTCAGGTGCAGCAGGTGGATTGGCTACATTAGGTTTGAGTTAGTGTGTGATGCACTGGCACTCTGTCCTGGACCCACCACATCCATGACCAGGATGAACCAGTTACACAGTAAATGAATGTAGTGACTAAATGAATTCACTAAAGATGAGAAAGCAGTTGTATGGAATTGGTGTACAGTGAGAACATGCCAAACTCACATATAAACCACATATAATGTCCAGAGATGTTCGAACCCAGATCCTCAGGGCTCATGCTGGTGTGCGGCACCCACACTAACAGCTTCCTCACCATGTACATACTGTATTTTTAGATTCTTGTGTTATATACATGTTGGATGTAGTCCAGTGCTGGTGTGCTTTACACCACTCCAGTGTCTCATGTTAATGGTTATCATGGTGTTATGGTGCGGCTCATGTCATTTTCACTAGCCACTTTGTCCTGGTCAGGGTTACGGTGGGTCCAGAGCCACAAAACATTCCTTTCATCGAAGCACCAGGAAAACCATAAGTATGTGGACGAGCAGCAGGACATCCCATCTCAAAACCATTAGCTCTAATACAGCCATCCTCCCCACTTCAGAAAGGTTATCTCCAATATTTTGGAGTATATCTGTGGACATTTGTGCCCATTTAGTCATATTTTATTCCCTAGCTGTTTAACAGGATCGAGGTCAGGACCCGGCACAGACCTCCCCACACCAAACTCATTATCAAATCATGTCTTAATGGACCTCACTTCATGCACAGGGATACAGTCATACTGGAAAAGTAAAGGGACCTTCCCTAAACTGTTACCACAAAGTTGGAATTTATATGATTTATTATATATAATTTGTTGAACACTTGGTGTGGCTACAACACCTGAACTGATGGGTCTGGTTTGTCACTAAATGATAAAAGTGAGACGTACAGTTTAGTACAGGAGAACGTGAATCTGGAAGCTCCTCCTGTCCTCCTGAGACGAGATGTTGAGATGTTCAGATATTTGGATGATCAGATATTTAGGTGTTCAGATCTTGAGGTGTTCAGATCTTGAGATGTTATGGGTATCGTGTGGAGGAGAAGCTCCTGAGTTTCTGCTTCTGTGTTCATGATCCTGAGGGATCTGCTGAAGTTCTTGTGTTAAGGGAGCTGAAACCGTTTGTGCTGACAGTTTCAGTAAGGTGCTCATTACAGTGCTCATCAGTAATACATGTTTACATCTACTGACACACACACACACACACACACACACACACACACACACACGACTGTGAGTCTGTGCGCTGATGTAAACATGTATTACTGTGTGGGGGTGATCCGAGTGTGTGTGTGTGTGTGTGTGTGTGTGTGTGTGTGTTCTCTCCTCTCCACCCTTACAAAGTTCTAAATACTGAAAATGAGCCTGGATCATAAACAGTTGTGGTCAGAAGTTTACATCAGATCACGTCCATCGTTTCTGAGTCTCTTCTGTTCCTCTGACTGAACCAGCAGCTCCGATTGTTCTTTATTTTCCTTTAGGAGGTCGTTACAGGATTATTGAGAATCTGCTGGTGGAGAAATGTACACACCGAGACCTCAGTGGTTCACGTGATCGTGTCTGATGGCCTCCTAAAATCCTCCTCACTTACTGTGGAAATACAAAGCTTTATGGAGTTACTGATCAATTATTTGAACCCTTCATGCTGAGCTGGTTGGTTTCAGAACGTTTCTCTCCTCACCAGGCCACCAAAAATAAAAACATAGAAGCAGAAAGTCAAACAGAAACATGAGCGCTGGGTGGAAGAGGAACTGCAACTGCAGACACGTGTTTATAAGATCTGTTACCCACTTACTGTAATCAGTGTAACTCAGTGTAAAACTAATACAACAACAATAATAATAATAATAATAATATTATTTAAATAACTTAAACTATTATTATTGAAGATCAGCTGCTCCTGTATTTAGGGGTCACCACAGTGGATCAGGCCCTGGTACCAGACTCCGCACAGTTTCTGGATAACCCTTGGATGCCATTCTGACACAACTCTTTTGTTTCTATCCGGGTTTGTGACCTGCACTGAAAGTGTATGAACAAGTGCACATCCCAATGACTCCATGATGGACAATCCTATCCATGCAAATGCCTGACTGACTGACAGCACAGCTGAGATTCAAACCCTGGATCTCCGCTAGTACACTGTACCACTCAAGCTCAACTCACATTTATCACCAAAAATAAAGGGTGCAAGAACCTCCTCTTAAAGCTCCTCATTCCTGAAGATCCTCAGTATTGCAGAACTTTAGTCCTGAAATGTTCAGTACTTTATTTAACACACCTGATTTACCATGTGGGGTGATAATCAGACCCCCCCAGAGCTGAACATGTGTGTTAGAAGAGAAAGACAAATTTCTGTGGACCTTCAGGAACCCCCTGGTGTCTGGTTTGGGCCCAGGCTAAAATCTGGCAACCCTGTAGCTGCAGATAAATCACTGGTGAATAATGCTGAGTTTCTCTTTTCTCCAGCTGTGACATCTGTGTTTTCATGATCTGATGAAGCCTCACGTCAGGATTCACGTAAAACACGATTTCTTTTTTATTTTAGCCAAAACAAAAGTGATAGGAGGAAAGTGGTGACGCAGGATTTACACCTAACAGAACCTCAAACCTTGAACAAAAGACCAAACAGTCAGAAACGTTAAACACCAAAATAACCTCACCGGCCTTTAAACGGCACCTATAACAGCTGTAGCCTTTAGAAATGTGAAAATCTCCATCCAGGAGGAACTAAAATACATCAGATGTGTTTCCATTTACACGTTTATTCATTCTCAGAAAGTCTTGGTCATGGGCACAGTGGACCCAGATCCTAGTTTTAGAAAAAACTGTATATAGACAGGGTGTTTCACACTTATTAAACACAGCATAGTGTCAGAAGGAAACACATGCAGGAATCAAACCTGAGTTTTTAAAGCTGTACAGCACCAACACTATCTGCTAGGCCACCATGCAGTCCCCCAATGTCTGTTCCACCGCCCTGACTTCAAACACTGTTATTCTTTGGCCCCTTTGAAACTCTGTTAGTTGCCTAAAATGGTTTCAAATCTCTCATAGGTGTTAATGATCAGAACCGTATATAAATGAGTAAACAGCGCCACCGTGTGGTCAAAACAAAGAATTACAACTGACCTCAAAATCAAACCTGCGGTCATCATAAACAGAACAAAAATAATTAGAGATCCTGTTTTAATTAGTATTTTATTGAATGTGTTTCTTTATAGAACAAAATAAATTCTTCAGAAATGATGTGGAAACTACCTGCGGTGGAGCCCAATAACGTAGTGGGAAGGAAACAATAGGACACTTTTCTTTTAAACTAAAACAAATTCTGTGCAAATAAGACCTGAAAGCAGTGAAATTACTCAAAATGAAAATATTCCTGCCAGACTACAAACTACAGTAACAACAAATGACTTTAAAAAAAATCACAAATTTAACCTGACACACACACACGAACACACTGAATTAGCTGTGAAATGTTCGACCACGTGAACTTTTCCTATTTCTACCTGCTTCAGAAACCTTCTGACCTGGACTGATGAGGCACTTAACGTGTTTACTGGCCGTTTGTTCTGGCACTGACGGACGCTGGGAAATAGAAAGTACAGCTTTAGAAAATATTGGACCCTTTCAGTTTGGGGATAAACGGGTGAATTACGATGAAATCAAGTCTGTAAAGTTCTGAGATGCTCTGAGAACCAAAATATAATAATTATTTAGAGGACTAAGAATTAGGAACAATTCTTCTGTTGAATTCTTTACCCTGTGAGAGGGCACTTTAGTAAAGGAGCCACCCTAATAATAATAATCCTGCAGAAGGGAACAGTACCAGAACCCATGAGCTGGGTCACTTCCAGCTCACCCTGTATTTATCTAATTCTCTAATTAGCTAACGAGCAGACATGTGCCAATAATCAGGTACACAAGATCATTGTTCTTCAGATGCAAAGCCCAAATTCTACCCCCCTCCAATATTGGTAATTAAACAGGTTCTTCCTGGAACCTTTCCTGCTTTAAGGTTCCACATAGAACACGTAAACGTACATTCTAATATTCCACATTTCATTTAAATCTTGTGAATGCAAATAAACGAGTTGGGGGCGCTGGGTAGGCAGCACAGGGACACACTCCAAAATTCAACAGAGAAGAACTTATTTATCAGGTTACACAGAACAATTATTTAATTATATATAAAGTACACGTAATAAAAAGTTATTGGCACATGACTGCTGGCGCTCAGAGCTGGGGGGGGGGGCAGGGTTACAGGAGCAGGACTGAAGCACGGCACTGGAATGGTTTGGGGTTTTTGTTTGGGATTATTTGATCTTCTTGGCTCTGGGTGAATCGGCTCCGTTGGTGCTCACTGAGCCGTTTACGCCGTTCGCTGCAAAACACAAAATAAAACAGTTTGAGTCGAGCGCATGAAGCTCAGTGACATTAAAATCACCCTGTTTAACTCTTATGGGTTCTTTTCACATCTTATCAATTAATTCTCTCTTCTAGGTTCACGTCACAATTCCATTTTTATTAAAAAAACTGTCGCTCTGACCTTTCCTGGACTTTCCTTTAGCTGAGGAGGATTTCTTCTTTGTGGTTTGATTCTGAGCATGTTCTCTCCATCGGCGCAGCTGAAAGTTGATGAATTTCCACATCATGAAGGCCTGAGACGTGCAGATCGCCGCCAGCACCGTTACTCTGCTCCCACAGAACCAAAACAGAAATGAAATTAATAAAAGTGCAAATTCTAACCAGACTTCTATTTCTATATATATATATATATAATTGATTATATAGTTATATAATATTATTTTACCTGACGAACAGGACGTTGTAGTTTCCCTCGGCCAGGTTGAGTCCCTGTCGCTCAGATCCAGCCAAACCAAAGCCCACCGTCAGAACCGAGAGAGAGAGGGTCAACAACCGGGCCAGGACGAACAGAACCGCCCATATGGAGAACCTACACACACACACTTCTGTCTAAGATTCTGAACACCATCACCAAGTGGAATTTATTTGTCATTTTTGTCATCCCCATATACTCACCCCGCCTGCCTCTCCTCGTTGGTGAAGTAAACGATTCGAGACACGTGGAAGAGCAGCTCCACGAAATAATGCAGCACCAGCAGCACCAGACCCAACCGGTTCAGACTGGAAACACACACAGCAGAGCATTAGAACTCAGACGGTGCAGCATTACCCTCCATGGGTTTGTACTCACTTGAGGACGTAAGCTCCGGCGATGTGGACCAGATACAGACCGATGTAGACCAGCTGACGGGGAATGTCCTCCTGCACACACACACACACACACCCAGTCAGACCTTCAGTTCCTCACACTAACTGTGTGTGTTCCTGTACGTGTCACACACTCACATTTTTGATCTTCTGGAAGTAGAGCTCAGGAAGACTGTGGAGCCAGTAACCCATCTGACAGATGTAGAAGAACTTCAGCTGGAACCTTCAGATCCAGGAAACACAAAACGGTTCACAATCCTTCAGGCATCCCTCACCCCGTCCCCGTACACCCTGCCGAAATCTCTTTTCCACCAACAAAGCACCAGTGCTGGAGCTGGTACCGGTTCCTGAGAACTACCCGACCGCTGATGATTCTTTACTGCTGGTTCTACTGCGGTTAAGGTGGGTAAACAATGTTACTATGCTGACACTAGGACCCCCCTGCCCATCCTTCAGCCTCTCTGGGTCACAGGTTCATTGGTTCCAGACCAGCAAGATTATGGAGCCAGAACAGAACCAATTTCTCTGCAGTGGAAAAGCGCCAAACAGTTCTGAAATTCATCCCCAGCGCCGGCACCATGAAAAGAGCTACAAATCAAAAGCACAGGGTACAGGACTTACGGCAGAAGTGTGTGTGGGTACCCCTCCCACAGACTGACCGGGTTCGACACAATGTTCTCCTAAACACACACACACACACACACACACACACACACACACACACACACACACACACACACACACACACACACACACACACACACACACACACAGAGTGAATGAAACAGTAATAATGATTCATGTACAGATATGAGAATGCTGGTTCCTCATGTGCAGCTCCATCAGAAAAACAGAAATCATACGAGCTTACAGAGATGAGAATGCTGGCGCCCCACACACACGAGAAGAAGTAGAAAGTGCTCAGCTGGCCCGACTCGTTGAACTTGCTGTGCTTGGTTTTGGAGAAGTGCATCTTCCTGTTAAGTTTCTAAAGCGGAAAGAACAAAATAAGATTTAATCCAGTCCGATGAGCTTGTTAAATTTGAAAACGTTTTATAAAGAATAGCAAATGTTTTAGACACTCACATCCAGCACGTACTCCTGAATAATGGCGTGCATGATGATGGCCACCAGCATGTAGAAGAAAACAGTCGCTACGTCCTTCAGTCCGTTATTGAAATAGTTCACCGCCGTCTCCTCTTCACCTTCTGAAAAGCACACAAGCACAAAATCGGACATGCAGAGGGGTGCAGGATTCAGAGGGGACCGTATTTAAACTGACTTTATGCTTCTCCTCCTATAAAAAGCTTCACATCAGGGTTTCAACTTTATTACAACAGACTTTGTGGTTCGTGCTTTATGTTGAAGTGAAGAACCCAGCCCTGCCCTGCCCTGCCCTGACCCAAACCTCGTCTGATCTGGACTACGGAGTGATCCGTGCTTCAAAAGAAAATACAGCGGAATGTGAATTGTGAAACGCCAAATAAGTTGGGACACGATGCGCTTTCTAATTATGTCGACATAAGCTGACGGTGTGAGAACACGCGTGTACGAGCTCATTAGAGGAACACATAAATACTTTGCTGCTTCTGGTCACTGGATGAGATTCATTGATTCAGGCTAATCCTGTCCCAACAATGTTAAGACATGTCACCATTAGTGTTCTTATCATTCTAATAATATTTAATATGTAGGAGGTGGTTTGAGACACGATCTTACCAGTGAAATAAAAACAAATATGAATAAACAGAGTAAATCTTAAACTTAAATAGAAGTGACAGTGACTTACCGTTTGTTGTTACTGTGACGTTGTACTGCACCGTTATAAATAAAACGGCAATTTTGGATGTAAACTGCAATGAAAGACAGAACAAAACATCACTAACATGTATTCTCTCATGAACACGGTCACCGAGAGCTTCAGTTTAATAAAAAGTAGTTTCTGTGATGGAGAACACACGTGTTTTGTTTTTTACTAATCATAAGCTATCATGAAACTGGTTTAATTGGTGGGTGTGTAGCTATTAGGTCACAACAGCTTAAGCGGTGAATACTTCAGGTATGAGGTCCACCCTGCTCATGTCTCTCTGACCTGGTGTGTGCTGGGTGTGGGTTGAATCCCGTGCCTGATTGTTTGCAGTACCTTGGACTATCGGTTTAGATGCTTCAGTGCTGGACATGAGGGATTTTAGTCCATTTAAACAGTGCAGTGTATGTGACGTTGCTGACCAGTGGGCAGTGGTCAGATTTAGGATTTAGTACAGCTGTGCATGATTTAGGAGTGGATTTACTCAGGATGTTCGGCAAAAATTATTTCATTATAATTTTGCAAAATTATTAAAGTGGTTAAGGTACTGAACTGGTAATCAGAAGGTTGCCGGTTCAAGCCTCACCTCTGCCAGGTTGCAACTGTTGGGCCCTTAAGCATGGCCCTTAAACCTCAATTGCTTAGATTATATACGGTCACAAGTATAAGTCGCTTTGGATAAAAGCGTCTGATAAATGCTGATGTAAATGCAATGTTACACGGTTCCTCTGGCCAAGCGTTACAAAAAACTTCAACTCCCATAATGCACCACGACTGCTCCTACAGGCTCTGCTTTTCAACTAGCGTTCTACTAAATTTAAGTGTACAAAATGAATGAGATTAAATCAGAATAAATGAACTATAAATGAAAAAATATCAGATTACTGTTTAATAAATGTTCACATTTGGGTTAAATTAAGGCTAACGCGGCTGACTGGAGTTGGCGCGTGACGGCGCGCGCACACACACACAATGCCACGTAATAGCGCGAGAGAAGTGAAGTGAGCTTCATTCGGTCCACACCGACCCACAGAGCCACCGAGCTCTAACGTTCCGCTAACATCCGCTTATAACGATACATTGTTTCTTTAATGCCGGTAATAAACGATACATTGTTTCTTTGATCCTCTGAAGGTTGCTAGAATGTATCAGATCAGTAGCGGCGGCGGAACAGCTGCTGTGTGGATGCACACGTCACTCCTCAGAGCTGCTCACTCAGCTGCTGTCAGTACCATCAATCCTCACCAAAACACCCCAAACACTCCCATTTACACCAGTAAAACTGATCACACTGATTTACTGAGGTACCCTAGTCTGTACCCCATTCTTACGTCATGTTGCAGGTTATATTTGATATATTTAGTAAAGTTTTGGAGAGATTTAGCACTGTGTGAGCTGTGTAGATTTATACAGTATTCATTCAATTTTATTATTCTATAACGAACACAAGTGTCGCGTGTTTATAACCCTGTGTGCTTTATTATGAGCTGTGAAAGTGTGCAGCTGTTTATAATGTTGTTGGTAGGAGTTCTGCTGTCTTCCAGATGTGTTTGGAATACTTGCAGATTTGCAGGCTGATTTCTCCATTTTTAAGTAGAAAATGTATGTACATTTAGGATTTACAAATGTAATATCATTCTTAAATAATAAATAAATAAATAAACATACAAAGTGAACATATTTGTGCAAGTTACTGCAGATCTGCTCTCTTAAGTGTTTCTGTATTTAGATTATTTAAGATAAACCTGAGTGTCTCTGCACCATGATAATAATTCTACAGTAATAAACCCTTTATGACATTAAACTGTAGATCAGCACAGAAAGTTCCTGCTGCTCTACACTGTGTTTAAATGAACTAGATTAGCTGTGATAGAGGTAATTTGAGCTGATCAGATGAGATGAGATGAGATGAGATGAGCTTTGCCTCTGTGTGTGTGAATGATGAATATAAGAATGAGCTCAGATGATGGCTGATGTGCTCCTCACCTCGAACATCAGACCCAGCAGGAAGAGCATGGCCACACACGACACGATGTCCGCATGGTTCTGGATCACAAACTCGTGGCTCAGGACCGGAGGGGTCTTGCTGTTCTTTTTCCTGATCCCCATGCTGGACTGAGAAGAAACTTGTGCTGTTGAAGCAGGACAGGCTGAGAGGAGAGAACTTCCAGATCAGACCGATGTGGTGGCACTAACACTCACTACTCTACCTACACTCACTACTCCAGCTTTCTGCTCCATCTACTGCACCACACAAGCATGTGCTGCTCACTGCTGCCCCCTGCTGCCCTGGAGGAGAACAGGGGGTAGATTTCACTTCCTGTTCGGTGGCAGAAATCTGAGCCATCAAATAAAAACAAGAAATGAAACAAGACCAGAATAAAGTTAATATTTTAGGGAATAGTGTACTCTGTTTAAGTTTAGTCCAGTTCTCTAATGCCTCACTGCACAAATGTGAAAATAATGAACAAAATAAAGCAAAATGTAGCATCAATTAAATGTAGGGCCAATTCATCCAGCCAGAATACTTTTTATTCCTGATCAATCATGTTTTATTCTTCCAATATCAATGAAACTAATTAACTTTCAGTATGTTAATTAGTATTTAATACAGGGACCCCTGTGTTAGTATTATTAAAGACTGTCAAGTGGATTCTGACTCCTGATGACCGTGGTCAGTGTTTCTTCAGACAGACTCATTAGTTGTTCCTCTAATTGTCACCAGTATTTTACACCACCTCTGTTTGTAGGTTGTAGTTTTAGCCCTAAAACCATAAGAGGCAGCAGATTGTAATCTTCTATCAGCTGTGAGGAACAGTTCAGAGGAACCAGCCCCAGGTCATGGTTTAACCCTGGTACAGAAGTCACATGATTTCCAAACTGAACTCTGAACGCCTGACTGTCGAGTTCAGTAAACGACACTATCATAACGAACACTCCTAAACTAGCAGGACTGCACCAGCTACCACGATAGCACAGCCTAGCAACCCCGTAAAT
Organism: Trichomycterus rosablanca; assembly: GCF_030014385.1. Lineage (NCBI taxonomy): Eukaryota > Metazoa > Chordata > Actinopteri > Siluriformes > Trichomycteridae > Trichomycterus > Trichomycterus rosablanca. Next base: position 19,513,036 of record NC_086010.1, read on the forward strand.
ACACCCAGGACAAGGAGCAGAATGGAAAGCATGACTGGTATGTTCACTGCTAAATAGTCTTCAGAACTTCCTGTTAGAATAGATAGTAGATGTTGCTTAATTCTTTGCACTCAGTGTAGTTTCTTTGTTCTTTTATTCATGTGCAGTTTAGTAGGTTCACCTGCTTTACAAGGGCGACGCGGTGGTGCAGCTAAACAAATAAGGAAGTCTAGGAATAAGGTCATAAGTTTTAACATATAAGAAACGTCACTGAAATCCATTTCAAAGCAACTTCAAGTCCCAAAATAATCTGTTCAAACGATTGGTTGTTCAAAGCAAATGGAACACTGGCATCTTTACCACCGTGAAGAAGAAAACCCAAACTGCCAACTTATGCTACTAATCAGACAAAATTATTCTTTTTTTTATTTATTTTGTCCAACCTTAGAAAACGACTACTGTTCCATGCAGTGTCCATCAGGTGCAATGTGGTTCAGCTAGCTTGATTTAATTGGAACTTTAGAGCAACTTTAACTCTGAGTGAATATATTAGGTCACGGCCCTTTTTAAATCCTCGAACAATGCTGAGTGTGTGTGTGTGTGTGTGTGTGTGTGTGTGTTATGTAATGCAGTTTTAGTAGATAGGTAGACAGGTAGAAGGGTGTGGTGTTTTACAGCTGAATACTGACGAACACTTACAGAAACTGACAGAATGAAGCAGGTTGTAGACAGATGAACGACGTGGGAACGACACTGAGGTCAGGAATCAGCTTTTAATTGTTACAATCGTTTCACTTTAAAATGATGTAATAAAATAAGGTAAAATTATAAAGCTACAGATTTGTGGACAGTGTGTGGTTGATAATTTATCATCTTGGGTTTTTTACTGTCTTAAACCAAGAAGCCAGTAACTGGAAATTCCTGCTTCCAGATGACGAATCAAAGTTAAGAATAATGATATAAAATAAATATGTGAAGATAAAATGAAGCTTTGAGCTCTGAAACAGGACAAAGATTAGATTCAATTTAAGTGTACAAACCTGTTCTCATTATAAGATTCACTAACAGCTACCCAACATTTCCTTATTAATAATTACAAAGAGACAGACCAGAATAATAATAATAATAATAAACACTAAATAAATAAGTGGAGGAACATCTGACCCTGATCCACCTCATGCCATCAAGTTCATCCTAATGTTGGAGCCAGATAAGATGCAGTAGAACACCTACAGTGAGTGTCACCAGATCTCACCACCTCAGAGTGTTAGATGACGTCTGAACCATCATCATCATCATCATCATCATCATCATCATCATCATCATCATCGGAACACCAGCTGAGGAAGATCTTTCACAGGAACACTTGGTCTGTCGTTCCACTGCACGTTCAGAGATTGTAGAATTGATTCTGAGATGCACTGAAGTTTACGGCTGGTGGTTTTCCAACATCTTACTAAGGTAGCAGGTTGGACATAATAATGGAAATATCATGAGAACGATAATTACAGCATAATAGTTCAGTTATAGTTCATTAGTTAATTAGTTGGTACCTGGTTTGATGCACATGGAGATAAGGTCAAGCTTCCACATTCTCCCAGTCATCAGAATTAAACACCATTAAGGTGGAGGGCATTCTGAGAAAAAATCCAGCTTTCCTGCAGAGAGAAACTGTGGATCCAGACTGTAACTCCTGAAAATAAATGGGATGGAGATGGTAGGATGTTCTGGAGACAGGGTGAGGGAGGGGAGAGTGGGATGGTCTGAGCATGTTCAGAAGAGAGATGAGAGCTCTATCAGGAGAAGATGCTGAAGGGGAAAGGGTTTATGGATGTGGTGGGGGAAATGGAGACGAATGATATATTGTGATATATTGTGATATATTGTGATGTGATATATTGTGATATATTGTGATATATTGTGATGTATTGTGATGTATTGTGATGTATTGTGTAAGCTGTTATCAGAGCATCATGACTCTGTAGAATTAACGGCTGATTTCTGACGTGCAGGTTGAACTGAAGCCCAGTTTGTGAATCAGATGGTTAATGAGTGATTAATAAGAAACTCAGCTGGAGGTTCAAAGTTCACATGACAGGTCTAACAGGACGTGAACCTGATGAAGAAGAGTGAACGTCCCACCTGGATTAAATCAGCGCTGTGTGTGATCTCATGGAGGAAACGTCACAAACCATGAGCTTCTCCTAGTCATCGGAACCATGGATCGAGGCGATGGAGAGTTTACTAAATTCCGGTGGATCTGCACCGTCATCGGAATGATCTTTTCCGTGGTGGATATCGGATCAGACCTGCTGCTCAGTGCTCAGTATTGTTGGAAGGGATACTACGCTTGGTTTGGACTGACGGTGTCGTTTATCCTGGTCGGGTCTCTGTGCGCACAGATCTTCAGCTACTCCTGGTTCAGAGATGATCTAAGAGAGGAAGAGCTGAGAAGAGAAGATGATGTGAGGAGAGAAGAACAAGCTTCCACGCCTTGTCAGGCTCTGCTGCATCTGCTCCAGCTGGGCTTCTACGAAAGGTAATCGCAGTTCGGTTGGAACTACTGACGCTAAACTACGTGTTAGGTTCTCCCTGAAACCCTCCTCATGTTCTTCTGTAGGTACTGTGACCTTCTGAAGAGAAGCTTTAAAAGTGTTTGGCGCTCCCACCCTGGAGAAGCTGATCACAGGGAGCTATTTGGGATGGCGGCTGATCTGAGCATGCTTCGTCTGATCGAGACCTTCCTGGAGAGCGTTCCTCAGCTGCTCCTGCAGACCTACATCATCCTCCAGCACCACCACACCTCTAAGATCCAGTGTAAGTCCTGGGGTGTTGCTGGTGGCTGGGTGTGTAACATGTAGTGTAGAACCAGGGCGCTTAAGAACCACGACACCCGTTCTGTTTGTTTTTCAGATCTGAGCATGGCCGTGTCCTTCCTGAACGTGGCCTGGAGCGTGGTGGATTACTGGCGCTGTTTGCGCCGATCCCTCCCCGGCACGAACGAGATGCCGCGCGGCTTCCCCACACTCGTCTACCTTCTCTATAAGATCCTGACCATCTCGGCTCGCGTCCTGAGCTTCACCCTGCTCATCATGCTCAGCACCTTCAGCATCCTGGCCATGGCGTTCATCTGGCTGGTGGGAACCGTCTGGGCTTACGTGGTGGGAACGGACTTCTGTACGTCCCGGTGCCTGGAGCAGCTTTACCGCTGCATCATCGGGGTCATCCTGGTCTTCACCTTCTTTAACGTGGAAGGAAAGAACAGCAGAAAAGCGATGAGCCTGTATTACACCCTCAGCACCCTGGAGAACCTCGCCGCTCCCGTCCTCATGTGGCTGTTCGATCCAAGAAGCGAGCAGGTCGATTTCTTCTTACCTGTCACGGTTTTTATACTGATGGCGAACGTGATGGGACTGCTGTTCCTGGTTCTGTACTACAGCGCTTTACACCCCATGCACAGACAAGCAGACGAACTAGATGGAAGGAGGCAAATAATGAACGCAAACAACGTCTCACCAGGACGTATAGAACGATTTTTAATGTTCAGAAGAGGCTGATTAAAATAAAGTTCCATTCAGAAACTTTTAAACCTTGTGATGAACAGAAAGCTTTTCACAAAAATACTGAATATTTTAAAGCTTTTTTTTTTTATCTCAAACTACAAACCAGTGGATTTTTTATTGCACATATTGTTATTTTTTATTTATTTTAAAGACGCTTAATATTGTGCTGCTAGTGGAAGAACTGAGCTGATATTTTTGTATCAATAAATAATTAAATTATTATTTTTTTTATCTTCTTTTATTTTTCCGTGTGTAACAGAACCAGGAGGAACCAGCAGGTGTCGCTGTTGTTCTAATATTTCCCCTTTATGCTGTTAAATCAGATTATTTGTGTTTCTAAATTACTTTATTTAATCATTTATTATTTATTTGTTATTTTATGTGAATCTACGTTGCTGTGTAATAATAATCAGTGTTTCCTAGAATTAATTTGACCAGGATTTAGGAACCAGGGCCCCCCCCCCCCTTCGGCTTTTGTTAGGTCTATTAGTTTTTAAAGATCGGTGTTAAACACACACGTGTAAGAAAAGCTTTTATTTCATTAAGTTTAAATTAATAAGATTTTAATAATCATTTAATAACAGAGACAGAATAAGAGATTTTTACAGGTCTGAGATGTCGCTTGTGTCAAAAACTAAGCAGCTAAGCCCAACCTCACTGTACCTACTGTCACACATGTTGTTCTGCCACCAGTGTATCTGGTATCAGACCGAATCTGAAACCCAGTCGAGTGTTTCAGCAGGACAGAGACCCGGAACCGGCGGCAGGACACGTTTTGGACTCACAGTCCAGCATCCCAGAGCTTGATGATAAACAGCTGGACGGAAGCTCGAGGTTCAGGCTCCAGATCCGTATCTCACCATGTCGTTTTGGTTAAAGATAAAAGCCCGTTTGACCTTTGACCCTTGTAATCCCTAGATTACGCAGTCGTGACTCTGAGAGTCTCAGAATCACCGAGCGCCAATCCGAACTCACAGCTAACTGAAAATCAACAAACCCGCTAATTCTGTTTTGACTGGCCATGAAATGTGCGTGTGTGTGTGTGTGTGTGTGTGTGTGTGTGTGTGTGTGTGTGTGTGTGGAGGAGAGACGGGCGGAGATTCCACAGAACGCTGGCATACGACTCTTATTACTAAAATACCCACAATTCAGAGCGAGCTGCATTTCCTGGTCTCAGTCAGTGATTGTTTCATTTACACTCGGTGACTTTCATCGTTCGGATTGACGGCACAGCAGCTTCATGCACCCTCCACCACGCTTTACAGCTGCACTGCCTTTGTTTCTGTTCTTTGTTCCTTTGTTCTACCCCATACCCACGTCCAAGCCACGTTCTGCATTAAAGCTTATTAATTATTATTATTTTTATAATTATTATTTTTATTATTATTATTATTATTCTCTTCCCCAGAACTGAAAGGTTCCTGCAGTCTCTGCTGAAATGTCTCGGCTCCCACAATCCCCGGCTTGTGTTCTGGCCTGAAGCAGCCATGACAGCTTTTCCAGCACACGAGCGTTGATAATCTCCTCTTCCTCGGCGATTTCCTGACTCATTGCCGTTCCCGGCGACGCGGCGCTCGCTACGAGCCAAAAAACCCTGAGCGCGGCGAGTCCAGACACAATAAACACGGCGAGCCGGACTCACCGCGAGCTGCTTTTCATTACGGCTTCAAAGCGCCGGAGATCCTGATTAATGTGGCTCGCTAAAACAGCGTGGCTTTAATTATTACCGCTCGGCCCGCGCCGGCCGGAACGATGGGTGAGCCTCCCCGTCCTGACCACTGGGAGCTGTGTGTCATGGCTGGAGAATTCTCCACCGCGGGGGGTTGGGGGGGTGACGGGGCTCGGGTACGATACACGCCGGGGCCCGACGCTCCTTTAATCACAGTGAGAGGGCCGAGAGATGAACGGAGGCGGTGACGGATCGGTCAGAGGGTCTTTTAATGAAAACAGTTTGTTTCTGATCATGTGTGTGTGTGTGTGCGTGTGTGTGTGTGTGGGGGGGGGGGGTTCTGTAAATAAACCCACATGCCGCGGGTACGAGTGATTACATCATACCGTATCACACCGCCGCCGGGCACCAAGAGCTAAATATCCAGAACAGCGTCATTAAACATGCCGCTTAATCACTGTAGCTAATCAACAGTTTAGGGATCAATCAGAGCAACACTTCTAAAGGTGTTCCTCAGGGCTCGGCCCTTGGTCCGATCACACAGTTTATCTACATTCATACTGATCCTGTTCTGTTGTTCTGCTTTCATATCTGGCACCCCCCACACCTCAGATACCTTCGTGTGTCTGCAGTAGAGTGGGTACTGCACACTAACATGGATCCCAAGGACCTGGGTCTGTGAAGAGTTTGCCATGTTCTCCCCATCTATGTGAGGGTTTCCTTTAGGTATTCATCTCCTCTTACCTCTGATAACAGCCAGTAGGTACCTAGTACCCCTAGACCACCCAATACCCAACTTATACGCACCTATACTTACCCTATACCCATCTTATACCCATCTACACCACTCTGTACCACCCTATACCCACCAGTACTTACCCATTACCTATTTTAGGTCACTGGTTGTGATTTTCTGTAACAGAACAGCTGATTCAGTCTAAAACATGAAAATAAATATAAAGAATATTTTTGTAGCTCAGCCTGTTGCTGCGAGAGCGTCGAGTCTAGAATAAAAATTTTAATAATCTGATGGTTTGTTTAGTCTCGTGCTGGATCTGGAGTGATGAACCAATAATCTGAGTTCATGATTAAACTGGTGTAGGCCAAACCACCGAGGTTATACTGGAATAAACTCACGTGAACTGATCCTCACCGATTTATTCAAGTATCACAATAATATTCCACAGTAAAGAAATCAGAGCTCTCCGAGGTCCTTCAGCAGAAGATTGAACAGCAGTTGAAATCATTTCAGGCTCTCTGTCCTCGTCCTCATGTGTATTCATGCCAGTCTGGTTTATTTTAACCCGCCCGTACCCCCTCAGTGTGCCACGCTCTACTGTCTTTTATTTGTGTCTGTACTTCCTGATCTGCTCAGTCGTGTCTCCTCTCCTGCCCTCGTCTCTCTCAGACAGGAACCAGAAGCCCCTGCTGGTTCAGTGATTGTGGAGCAGTCAGAAGAAGATGGATGATGGAGCTCCGTGTGTTTATTTATCCAGGACTGATTTAAGAGGATCGGGAAGCGCATTAAACACGCCGTGCTCACAATCAGCATCCAAACAGAACCGGGACTCACGGAGGAGAACGTCGGCTGGGACTCACGTGGACGAGCGGCTCGTTTGTGTTTGGATTCTTACGTCATGCTGAAAGAAACCCAAAAAACATCAGAGCTGGAGAAACCATCAGGCGTGTCGGGGTCCTGTGAGGAATCACAGTTTCCAGCTGAACTTCAGCTGTCAGTTTAGTCATAGCCAGTTCCTCTTCCTCTGCTTGAGACCCTGATGGTGTATGAGAAGGGGATAATCTCCTGACACGCCCTCCCCAGTCCAGCGACTTCTTCTTATTCACCTGTACTTCAGTGGATTCACGCGCTGATCTCCACGTTCCTCCACTTCAGGTGTCAGATTTACTGTTCCAAATGTTTGAAGCAGGGGGTTTTAATGCAGGGGCCGTGTCCCGGGCCCCGCGGGGCTGTGAGAGCTGCGCTTTCCTTTCATTATCAAACAGGACGGGACGTTTACAGACTGAACACGGAAGAAACACTCTGAAATAATTCGATGATGATTCCTCACCTACAGATCCTGAACCCGAGCAGACTGATGATTTTAAACGACTAGCATCCGCACTTCATCCTGGCCACAGCGATTCGCCCGTGAGGGGATCGAGGGGGTCAGGCTGTGGAGGAGTGGGAGAAGTGTAAACGGTAAATTATGGAGGAGCGTGGGGTGTATGGCGGCCCTTTGATGGTGGATCTGGTGAAATTAGCTCTACATTAAGCCAGCGCTAATCTGATTATGGACGGCGAGCCACTCGGGCGACTGTATGAAGCGGCGGGTGTGACGTGCAGGGGCCGGTTTGAACTCGATACTCTACCCAAACCCCAGAGACCCGAAAACATTAGAGCCTCTTTCATGTGATATTTCAGCCCATCTGCACCCGGGAGCAGCGAGAGCACCGGGAGCTTTAGCATGCTCCGTGTGTGTGTGTGTGTGAGTGTGTGTAGAGAACACACTGCTGGACATTTTCTCATAGCAATAAAAGCTCAGTCCAAATCTGTGCATCACAAATCAGATAAAATCATTTAGTAATAAAATGTGATTGTTTACCCTCGGCCCCTCACATCGACCTGCTCAGGTGTGTAAATCAAGGCCGTAATCACAATATATATATTATGGGGGGGTGGGGGGGGGGGGGGGGTGGGGGTCACGTCCTTCCCTAACATTCACATATTTAGAGCCTTTATAATTTTAGCACAGAGCATTTATGCATTTTTATGGACAGTTTTATGAAGATTAAACTGTAATAAACTGTGCAGTGTGAATAATGCTGTATTTGCTCTGATCCTCCAGCAGGTGTCGCTGTAACTACATGAAAAATAAAGGCGATTGCCGACGCTACAGCTTTAAGTAAAAGTTTGTGCACCCTGAACAACATTTAATTGTAAATTGTAACTTATTTTACGTAAATTATAAAAAATAAATATAAATAAATCTATTAACGGGTTAACATTTTTGTAAAGACTACTTTTAATGTTTACCCAAAATTCCAGACCCTGGTGTTTGTAATTGATCTGTATTTGATTGGATTGTTATAAATGTTTGTTTAGTTTAATATCATGTTGATTAGATCAGTATCTGAGTAAACATTCCTAATAAAGTTCCGACTGTAATAAAAAACTCGAATCAATTTAATGTTCGTCTGTAATCCAGACAGATCTAATTCATTTCCATTAATGTTCAGAAATGTTATAAACAATAAAGCTGCTCACAGGCCTCGTTTATTACAGAACATTAATATTAATTCTACTCACGTTCTCTTTCTGTTTTTATTTATTAGACAGAATTTTAATTCTAACTGAGTTATCGAGTGCAGAATTTATCCTTATTTTAACTTCACACCTCAAAAAATCTAATAAAACAAGAAGATCTTTTCTGTATTTAGTATTAGATTAAAAACAGCACATAAATAAAACATATCTGATGTTTTACCTTAAATTTAAGCTCATTTTAACATTAGTTCCTGCAGCACGTTCCAAAACAGTTGGGACAGGAGCAAGTTCATCACTGTGAGGATTCAGTTCTGATCAAAAACACATTTTGTGCCCCATAATGCATCACAGCAGAGATGAAAATCACAAATAATTATAATGTGATATAAAAACCTATAAAATATATTTAAAACTGAAAACTGTTTGTTTTTTTATGATATTTAATTTAAATAAACATCAACGGATGCTCCAATCTAACAGTATAAGAATCAGTAATAAATTAGAATCTGTAATAGAGTGTAAATAAAATTAAAATAATAATAATATAAGATGTGCTGCTGGTTTATTATTTCACAAATTTTTACAATTATTAATAAGGAGAAACATCAGCTAACAAAAATATCTGAGAAAACCACAAAAGGTTAAAAAAGATGTTTTATTTTTAAACATTGTCTGTTTTAGCACCGCTTTACCTTATTAAAATTTCTCATATTATTTGTTTATTTTTAGACGATGTGCAGAGCAGAACAGCAGCGATATCACAATTTCTCGCTCCTATACCGCGGTAAAACCTGCAGACCGATACCTCACCACACCTCCGGTTGACCTTTTGGTTCCTCGTGTGGAACTGATTTCATTATTACCGCCGCGCCTCTTCAGGAAATCCAGCGATGCACGCCGGAGCAGGAACAGGAACAGGAACGCATTTCTGATAAAAAATAGAAATAATAATAAAAGCAAAAACAAATAAAAGTGAGAAAAATTCAGCATGAACAGGAAGGAACTTCTGAGTCCAAAGCTAACAGAGGAACTCTCTCCAGAACCTGACGTCTCGTATCCGGTCCATCGATCCCGATCATGTGGAACCGGAACGTTTAACTTTCATCACGCGCCCGTTATCCAGCCGTTCCGAATTCCTTCCTTTATTTCGACACTGAACGCAAACCAGCGGCCGCTTCGTATTAATAACAATAATAAAAAAACTCTCTGATTAAAAACATAAAAGTATTATTTATATCAGAGTGGATTTGTGCTTATTTTTAAAGTATAAAACACATACAAGGTAGAAAACGAATCCCGGCAGAGCAGGAGAGTTTATTCTGCACCGAGTGGGTTCATACGGAGAACCCTCATTTACATTTTCAGCATTTAGCAGACGCTTTTATCCAAAGCAACTGAGGGTTAAGGGCCTTGCTCAGGGACCCAACAGTGGCAACTTGGTGGTGGCGGGGCTTGAACCGGCAACCTTCTGTTTACTAGTCCAGTACCTTAACCACTGAGCTATCACTGCCCTCAGATCAGTATCGCGCACGGAGAGTATGTCTCTCCCCCATGGTCTCTGTGCAGTGCCATCGATCCGCCAGCAGAGGGCATAATTGCTGCAGTTATGAGGAATCCCGGAAGAGTTATTCCCTCCTCATAACTGCAGCAGTTACACCCTCTGCTGGCGGATCGATGGCGCTGCACAGAGAGTCCAGGATGAGCTGATTAAATTTTTTTACTATCCTCATTAAAAAGGTAAAAAAGAGGGTTTGGAGAAAAAAAAAAAAAAATTAAAATTCAGATCTTTTCATTTTGCTGTGATGGTTTAATTTAATGAATTTATTTATTTATTTTCCTCTGAAGCTAAAGCTCAGGTTCTGGTTCTTCTCTCGGGGTTGTTTTGGTCGTATTTGAGGTTGTTTGTCTCTCTTTGCTCTGTCACTCATGTAAACAGAAGCTCCTTCATTCCAGCCGTTCATTCACTCACCGCCTTTGATCTGTCCGTCCCTCGAGGGTCGCGGTCAAAGAGGAGGTCACTCACACACACACACACACACACACACACACACCATGATTCAGAGCCGACGTCGTTTCATAACATGAGAAACATGAGAGTTTTATTAGCGCTGATTAGGTCTGTACCTGCGGGTGCTCGGGGCAGGGACTCGCTGGGACCCTGGACGGCAAGAGGGCCTGAACAAAAAATCCAGAGTTGGACAGAAACGAGCGTTTTGATGGCATGAAGGGTGGCGGTAGCTCAAGAGTTAAGGAACTGGATTAGTAATCAGAAGGTTGCCAGTTCAAGCCCTAACATTGCCAGGTTGCCACTGTTGGACCCCTGAGTGAGGCCCTTAAGCTTCAGTTGGCCAAAATGTATTTAGTCTGTGACGGTGTGTGTGTGTGTGGGGGGGGGGGGGGTTCTGGGTTTCACATGCAGAAGGTGGATTGGCTGCATTAAATTCAGTACTAAAGACAGTACGAGTGGATCGGCACGTACCCGCAGTGTGGTGATGTTCTCAGCTAGAACATCAGCCGTTCTCCTGTGGGAATTTGTGCTCATTCAGTCAAATCAGAACATGACAGTGTTTGTACGGCTGGGCGCTGATGGATCAGTCGATGTTCCAATTCATCCCAGAGCTGCTGAGTGGGGCTGAGCTCATGTCTTTATAGAGCTGGAACAGGAACAGGACCTTCCCTAAACTGTTGCTGCAGGATATATTAAGGTTATTAATGATGCACATCATTGCTGTATGTGATGATTTATTACACCTGTTATAATGAGACGTATCCGAGCGTCGGTGGGAGTGTGGGGTGCCGCGGGGTGGCGAGTTTCCCCTCGGGGTGTAAAATTATTCATCCATTCATCACCGAGCTCCGCCCGACAGCCGAGACGGTACAGAGTGATGTTTTGTTCATCCCGTCACACACGCGGGTCACGGCGGTGAGCTGATGAGCTTTAGCTTAGCTTCAGGCTGCGCTCCGGCCGCGCGGATTAGCCGCTCAAGGTGGCCGCGTGGCTCTCGGGGCTACAAACGCGGATCCGTTACTCCTCTTCTTCTTCTTCTTCTTCTTGATGTGAAGCACACAAAGGTGTGACACACCTGCGACTGGAACGAGAAACTCACCGCCCCCGGCGAGGTCGTACCACATCAAACGTGGACGCTCCTGAGGACCGTCGCTCAGGTTACTGAGATACCCCTCACTCGCACCGTGCGGTCAGGGTGCGCCGCAACACCTGCACCACCTACACCACCCACACTCTTACCCCCAGTAACCATCATGGTTAACTGGGTAACTCATGATTACCCGCTCTGAGTTTCAGGAGACAGTTGGAGTTCAGTCGTAAGATTGTTGGTTCAAATCCATTCAGTCCAAAAGATGTAACAACTTCATCCTGGTCAGGGTTGCAGCAGGTTTGAGGGTCTCTGTGCAGGACCATTGATCAGCCAGGCCAGGAGACGGGGGATAACCGAGATCGGTGCATGACTCTCAGTACGCGATACGGATCTCCATATGAACCCGGTACTGCACACGTGACTGTGTTAGTTGTGACCCTCCTCAGTCAGGAGTGGAGGTCTGCAGCAGTAGAGCTGAAATACCATCGGGGAATCGGGTGTAGTTTGGAAAGGAACACCAGGGTCTCCAAGGACCCCCGATTTACACCAAACCATGAAGTCTAGGAACCTGATCCCCATTTTGGGTTCCGCCTCCCCATCTCGCTTTACCCTCATAATAAGCAGAACGGTGAGGCTGGCGGGTGTGGACACGACCACTCACTCATTCATCTGCACCCACGCTGCCGGGGGTCCCTGGATTAATCCCACTGCGGTTCAGGGGTGAACGCCACACGTGCTTGCTGACATCAATAACGGTCAGGAACAGGTTTTATTTCTGTGTTTTCTCTCTTTTTCTCCACATTTAGTCATAGCCAGTTCCTCTGCTGGAGACCCTGATGGTGTACGAGGAGGGTATGTTGGTGCGTGAGCTCGGCCTTGCAAACGCAGAGTCACGCGCTGATCTCCACGTTCCTCCACTTCCGTACAGGTGCCTGGGCCTACTAACCAGGGTCCTTACTATACCTCGCCTAAGACCCCGCCCACTTTATAGTCCTGACTTTTCCCACACAGCAGACTAGTGGACGAATTTATCTGCTGCAGGCACAAGGGTAGTGCAAGTGGTAGTCGACCGGTAGCAGAACTGAGGTTTGAATCATTTTGTGAACGTGAATTAACGGAGCTTCTTTTGGTTCTGCAGAACTTCAGTGGAACATCAGATCGGTCCAAACCAAATCTATCCAGAGTCCTGGGTTGGATTTTGAACGTTCCTGCTTTGCCGTGATTGGCTGGCGTATTTTAGGACGATGTGAGGAACCGTACTGGACTGAATCACACGATCTCTGTGGTGTGTGTTATTTCGGACCGTAGTTTTTCTGGAGTGTACGCACGGTGAAGATGGATGAGCTGCTGCTTGGGGACTCTGTGGCGATTTATGAGCTAATGCGCTGGTGGTTTTGTGTTTGTAGAGGCAGAAAACATCAAAGCTGGACGCCGCCGGTGTTAAAAAAATACTGCGTTCTGGGTCAGCACGAATGAATCCACAAGGAGCTGGAGAACCATTTCACGCTCCTTCATGTCTATATATTATCACTTACACACAAGAAATTAGCTCAGAAAATCCCGCTTTCTGATTGGCTGACGTATTCCTGAATATAGAACCTGTGGAGAATTAAGACGTGTTCAGGAAGAACGGGACAAAATAACGGAAACACGCCATCGCTCTGCGTCCTTGGTGCCGAAACGACTTTAAATATGTTACAGAGTGTTAATTAAATGCTTTACCGTCCCAACATTTCCTGATTCAGGGTTCTATAAAACACGGCGGGTTTGGTATTAAATTCTTTATAAACAAAAAATCAGGAATCGTTCATCATATCAGTCCAGAAATTCGTCTGGAGGAAAAACAAAACACAGGAAGCAAAAAGCAGCATAAATGCTTTCACTCAAACTCCAGCGTCTCATTAAAGGTAACACACACTTCCTGAACCTACTGAGGGGCGACCACTACCCCCTGCACCCCCTGCACCCCCCACCCTCCATTCACCCCCGTTCTTCCTCTGCAGCTCCACTTAAGAGGAGCAATTTAGCTGAATTCACTGAACTCAATGGCTCACTGTTGGCTGCTCGCTGATGTAGAACTGAGCAGGCTGAACTTTCCCAGGCCCACAAACACACTGCACACCTGTTCCCCAGGTAGCACAACACCTGAAATTTCAGCACGGACCCCCGCCACTCAGGAACGCCCGCGATAAGCACGAAACTCGATAATGCAAGCGGATGCCTGGCACCAATTCACCAAGACGGCTTGTGAGGGGGGAAAAGAGGAAATGATCCACACGCTGGATCAAACACATCCAGGGTCGCTTTTAAAGATCAGAAATCTAAACATGAGCTGTTTTATTTATTTAAGATAAAAACCTTCCTTATCTCACCCGGGTTTAGTTATAGAACGTACCGTTAACACCATAAACGACGACTCGGTGTAGAACCTCTGAACTGATCTAAATACTGCAACACTGTTCTAATATCAACACTGTTTCTGACTGTAGAGCCTCACGCTGAGCAGCAGCATCTAACCCAACATCACCAGGACCCAAGTGCTCAGTCTCAGGTTTGAGTCTTGAGTTTGAGTCTCGGGTTTGAGTCTCGGGTTTGAGTCTTAAGTTTGAGTCTCGGGTTTGAGTCTCGGGTTTGAGTCTCGGGTTTGAGTCTCGGGTTTGAGTCTCAGGTTTGAGTCTCAAGTTTGAGTGTCAGGTTTGAGCCTCGAGTTTGAGTCTCAGGTTTGAGCCTCGGGTTTGAGTCTCGGGTTTGAGTCTCGGGTTTGAGTCTCAAGTTTGAGTCTCGGGTTTGAGTCTCGGGTTTGAGTCTCGGGTTTGAGTCTCGGGTTTGAGTCTCGGGTTTGAGTCTCGGGTTTGAGCCTCGGGTTTGAGTCTCGGGTTTGAGTCTCGGGTTTGAGTCTCGGGTTTGAGTCTCAGGTTTGAGTCTCAGGTTTGCCTGCTGTTTTCGATTTGTATCCGTGTATCACATTTCCACATAAAGAAGGAGCGGGTGTCTCTTGTTTTATAACTCTTTAGTGTCAGTGTACAAACAAGCTGCTCCTACGGTCAAAGGATAGAGTTATAGGGACGCTTCACAGTGAAGATAAGAAAGACTTTGTTGTCCACTGGTTGTGGGGCTGTGGGATTGGGGTGTGCGTTATGTGTGAGTGTGTTGGTTACGTTACTGATCACATTCAGGTCACTTTAATATTAATAATAATAATAATAATAATAATAATAATAATAATAATAATAATAATAATAATAAAGTTTATTATCGAACCCGCTGCTGCTTCAGTCTCTGATTCTGAAGCTCTGAGATCCTGTAATTGAACCATCATAAATGTTTGGGGTGGAGCGTCTGTATGGGACGTGTTTGGAGGTTTTTAGTGTGGCTGCGTTTGAGTGATTCGATGATGAAGTGTGTGTGTGTGTGGAGTGTGTGTGTATGTGTGTGTGTGTGTGGAGTGTGTGAGTGTTTTTGTTGCTTCAGAATCTCAAGACTGGACCTGCAGGAAGCTCTCATATTTTCTACAGTCCGTCTTTCTTTGGGTCGTACATCATCTACCCCCCTCCTGAGGGTCCCTACACACACACACACACACGCAGGGCTTTGATGTTTTGGGGATGTTAGAGCACTATTAGCAGACACCGAGGATCTCAGGGGGACCTTTATGCACCCCTCTCTCGTTTGTTATTGTAAAAGTCTGAAAATCCGACGCGCTCGGCGACTAAATTACGATTTAAAAACGTCGAGTGAAAGATTTAAAAACATTTTTTTCTGTCTGATGTTTCCTCCAGCTTCTCCTGAGCAGAGAAACGACTCCGCCGGGGACCATCACTCAAAATAAAGACTAATAAATACAACAAAACCCCTACAAAACCCTAAAAAAAAAACTAAAGCGCTTTGGGTTCTATTACACACAAGTGAAAGTGATTTTATATGAAATAAAACAATTAACTCTAATATAAAAATAAATATAATATAATTATTTAATTACCTGAAATACAAATGTAAAGGAGAGCAACTTAAGGTTATGACTGAATATAATTCCAGCAGCTGAGGGTTAAGGGCCTTGCTCAGGGGCCCAACAGTACCATTCAGCTGCTGTGCGTCCCACTCTGGTCTTTTATACAGAGATTATATAGCGTATAGGATCACACGAACATGTGGATCCATCTGAGGGAGAGATAAGAGATGGATTTTATTAGATCTTCACATCAAGAGACCATCAGGAGTCTGAAAGTCTAATTTCTCTCTCACCCCCCTCGCTCGCCCCCTCGCCCCTCTCTCTCACCCCCCCTCTCTAATTACAAATCAATATTTTACAGGATGTGCTCTTAACATTTCCTGTTTAACACACCTGAACATTAATCAGTCGGGTTATCTCACTCCACCGAGGAACGAAGAACCTAAAATCCTTTTAACTACTAAATACAGCGCAGGCTTACAACCTCAAATACACTTTCATACCAATAACATGACATCAAATAACATAAAATAAAATATTATAAAATAACATAACCTAAAATAATACAAAATAAAATAATTTAAAATAAAATATTATTAAATAAAATAACATAAAATAAAGTAATATAAAATAACATAACATAACCTAAAATAAAATACTATTTAATAAAATAATATTAAATAATATAAAATAAAATTAAATAAAAAAATGTAAAATAACAATATAACATCACTCACTTTCTAAGTCACTTATCCTAATCAGGGTCGCGGCTCATGATAGGCACAAGGCACACACACACACACACACACACACACTTAATTTCTAGTTGCTCCTGTTATTCTGATTGCACGTGTGAGAGGAAAACGGAGCTCCCGGAGGAAACCCACACAGACTCGGGGAGAACATGCAAACTCCCCACAGAAAGGACCCGGACCGCTTCACCTGGAGCTTCCTCTTATTACATCAGGTTCATCTCTGTTCACCACACAGGAAACAACATTCAGCTTCTACACATCATGTAGCCACTGCGTAGCTTATTTAACGTTATTTACGCCTGGACGCAGCCCAGCTAACGGCGAGTGAATATCCAGACGCCGTCACTACAGACCAGTATCATTCAGTACTGAGCTGTACTGGGACTTGTGTGTGTGTGTGTGTGTGTGTGTGTGTGTGGGAGACTGTACCTATAGGATATTGTATATACGTGTGTGTGGGTGTATTATGGAGGACTTGAGGGATTTCGGGGAGACGAAGCTACAAATCAGGGTTCAGGAGTGCGCCCATGCTGGAGGATTGATTTTCAAAGCTAAAAGTGTGGGAAGAAAGAGGCGCGGCCCTTCCCTGCTCGTACAGCGAGAGGATTATTTACCTAACAGGGCCACCAGAGGGCGCTGTAACCGAGACATGGAACCCAGTCATCCTCACCTTTACACCGGCCAGCGGTGGATTCTCACAAGTCTCAGCACGAACACACGGGGCCTGATGAGGACAGTAGGGGGCGGTGTTATAGCACCAGGAACTCGGATTTACCTGCCTGATCCTTGCCACACTGTATCTGTGCCACCCGAGCGCCCCGCTACTCCGCTCTGTAACCAGCCTCATCGCCGTCAGTCCTCGTGATTTCAGCTCCGAAGCCCAAACTCATAAATCCGTTTCTGTCACCCGCGGTCGGATCATGAGGAGTGACAGCCCCTGATTTGAGCTGGTTAAGGTAATTACTGCTTTAATAAGATAAAAGCCAGTATTTCGGGGGAATATTGGGGCTGTAATGAGCCCCAGCGTGGGGCGGGTGACGCCCGGCCTTTAGCCTGATTACTGTGAATGTCGAGTATTTCCTGTCTGTAAGTTCACATATGGATTCAGTAAGGACTACTGTTCCTCTCAGGCATACGTCTATATTCACCTACACACACACACACACACACACACACACAGCACAGTCTGAGCTTCTGTTTGATCTGATATGAAGCGAAGTCATTCAGACACCAGAACAGATTCAGAGAGCCTTTCACCCAATAAATCAGACCCACCATGACCCTGACCAGGACAAAGCTGTGGTCAAACAATAAATAAATAAATAAATAAATAAATAAATGAATAAATGAATAAATGAATAAATGAAATAAAAATAATCAGAACTAAACAGCGCTCCACAGCTTCAGATCTTTAATTTATAATTAAAGGTTAGTTGATCATGTGACCTCCCTCTGCTTTTATAATAAAAACTTAAAGCAGTAAAAAAGATTGTAGTTAAATTTAAACCTTTGATCTTGACCGGATGGGTATGAATCGGAACCCTGCAGCAGAGGCTCCTGCAGTGTGAAAGTGTTTGTGTTATTTTAACTTTTACTGTCCAAACTTTTTTGACACTTTGTTGTGGTTTAATGGAATGAGCGGGTGAATCTTTACCACCATAACAGGGCTCTGCTGGTACCTGCATTCACTCCGTCTCACTGCCTGTACCTGGATTACCCAGCATGCCTCTGTGCAGGTACAGGACTGGAGTGAACTTTTAGGATCCGTGTCGTTCTGTCAGGGTTCAGCGAAAGAGATCAAACACCTCCGGGGGAGGGGGGGGGGGTATTCCTGTTCTATCAGTGTTGTGTGGTGATGCTGCTGAGCTGTTGTTGCTCCTAGATGTTTCCTCTGACCAGATCGTCTTGGTTTAATAATCTGACCTGTTAGGAAAGTCACATGACAGAGACACGATAAACGTCTACAGAAACTCTGAAATGTCCAGAACTGACAGGTCGCTCCTGTTACTGTCCTGCTCTGGATGTTTGAACTTGTGGAGGTATGAAGGAAATGCACTTACGCTCCTCGTGTTACGCTGGTAGAGATCCGGGCGTGTCAACCTCAAAAATACAACAAAACCCCCAAAATACGTGAAAGAACCAGAACAAAAAATCTGACGCTAACATGCAGACCGTTTCTCTCCTGCTTCTGTTAACTGGGAATATGAACTTTGGTTCTTTAGTTCTTTGATATTTTGATTTCAGTGTAAATCTGTTTGATCTTTTTATCGTATAATATCTATCTAATAATTTCTATTATTTAATATTTGTTGATGTCGGTGAATCTGAGAGTTTGAATAACAGGGGCGGTAGAGAGGCGGGACCTTCCCGAAATTCGGACTCGGTGATGAAGGGTGTGTGTGTGTGTGTATTTAAAAGTGAAATGACTTGTTAGACGGCGTGTAAGTGGTTTTTGTCTCCTCACACACACACTGATGCAGATTTAGCGCTCGGGGTGTGATCTTGTCGGTCTGAAAATCTGTAACGGGATCTCAGAACATCTCCGACACCACCAAAACATGTCCATCGATCATATCAATAACGCCGCTATCGATCACGCACCGGCCGCGCTAATCCAATCGCTACCGGAGTTACAAAATAATAATAATGAATCGGCCACGCCGGGGCCGGGAGCTGGACGCCGGGGTGGCAGGCCGCGCCATTATTTGTGTTGTTACGTTTACGTTAAGTCCATGTTAATTGCATCAGGCGCAGCGCTAATGGCCCTGCGCGAGAAAATCGCAATCATGTGCGCAGTGTAATGCACAAACTTAATTAATCTAATCGGGTTTGTTCCATTATAGCAGCACTTTATCATTTCTAACAGATGGAGCGTGTAGAGACCCACAACTCAGAGCAACGACTTCATTCCCTCCGCTAGTACCATCAAACACGCCGCCATTCGACAAATCACGCTAAATACACATACGGCCGAGGGTCTCTGTGCAGCGCCATCGATCAGCCAGCAGAGGGCTCCAGCGGAGGGGATTCCTCATAACTGCAGCAATTCCTCCCCCTGCTGGCTGATTGATGGCGCTGCACAGAGACGAGGGATAACAGAGATCAGTGCTTGACTCTCTGTGCGCTATACGGATCTCTGTATGATTAAATGTGCTTTATTTCTCGCTGGTTTGTCGTTACGCTGCATTATTTACAGAGACAGACACTCGAACGCTTGGCTTTTACACCTCGTTGACCTTTTAACTTAACCTCTAATCGCCCCCCATCACCCCCGCCGCTACACATTAATTATAAAATACTGTAGCGCTCACGTTTACGCCGGGTTTTTACAGCTCTGCTTCCTGTTAAACTTTTTAAAGGACTCGCACTGAATAAACGTGGAGAGACGAATCCCAGCGGTTTTGATTTTATTTACACATGATGTCACGTCAAGGAGAAAAACATCTCCAGCTAGAAGTTGGTAAAAGTTTATGGACATTTGAACAAACACAGGGCAGTTCTGGAGGTTAGAGGGATTTATTATTATTATTATTATTGCTATTATTATTATTATTATTATTATTATTATTACTATTATTATTATTATTATTATTATTACTATTATTATTATTATTATTATTATTACTATTATTATTATTATTATTATTATTATTATTATTACTATTATTATTATTATTATTATTATTATTATTATTTTGTTACTGATTTTAGAAGAGGAGAGACACGGTAGCTTGGCAGGTAGCTCCGTTGCCTCACAGTAAAAGGTCCTGGATTTGCATGTTCTCCCTGTGTCTGTGTGGGTTTCCTCCAGAAGCTCTGGTTTCCTCCCACAGTACAAAGACATGAAGTGTGTGTATGTGTGTGTGTGTGTGTGTGTGTGTGTGCCCTGTAATAGATAAATTTACGCCCCCCTGATCCACACTGTCGCCGCCCGGACGCGGTGTGAACGCTGACTTCATCACACACTCGCTCAGCTGTGCATGAATGTAACGTTTCACTCATAAAACCCGAGCTTTAGTCCACACCGTAACCCTGGTTTTACACCCACACGGGCGCGGGGGCGTGAAGGCCGGTGGCGTCAGAATGCAGACGAGAGAACGAGGGATGAGATGATGAGGAGAACCTACTAAATACAACAGAGCAGGGAAAGAATTCGGACAGGTGCAGCTTTTCAGCCATTCTGTTATACTGAGAGAACACCAGGAAGAACATGCAAAACATCAGAACATTACTAAACAACCATGTCTCTGTTCTCGTTCGTCCTGCTCCTGAATCCCTTCACCATGAACTCTTCCCTCCTCATCCTCACCTTCAGCGTATAGAAGATTTACAGCTCGGAGAGCCGGAAGTTCTGCCGGTGCTCACAGATCCAGATCAACATCAAGATAACGTTTCACTTCATGAAATAAGTGCAGAGACTCGTGAGGATTTCACCTGCAGCGTAATAAAATCAACATAAATCTTAAACAGAGTAGTATAGAATAAATGTATGCACTCTGAGCTTAATAAAGTTTCATCTGTGATATAGATGCACATTCTGCTGCTGATAATCTCGTCAGTCTGCAGCCGTTTCAATTAAAACGTCATTTAGAAGTAAATTGAAATCAAATCCGACTTTAAACGACACGTTTTACTGGACTGATATGATACAGATATGAAGGTGTGGAAGACGCGGCTCAGTCTGAACTTCATGCTGCCTGGAGCTACGTAGCTTCCACACAGTTAGTACTGGTATAACCTCCTATACGATGATAAAACATCTAGTAAATGTTTAATAAAATAAAGACAGATGGAAGGAAAAGCTGTTTTAGATATAAAAGAGCTGCACTAAGGGTCACCATGCTTCCAGTAGATTAAGGAACATGACCTCCGGAATTTGCGTCCATTTAGCTACAGAGCTTTAGTGAGGTCAGGCACTGACATCAGCATTGACTAAGTAAGGACCGGCTCACAGTCGGCATTCTAATTGCTGGTGCAGCACAGCAGTCGAATTCTTCCACACTAAGTGTGTGTGTCAAATATAATTTTTTATGGAGTTTAATGTGGAAAGGGCATTCCCCAAACTGTTAGTGTAAGATAGATAAGAAAGACAGAAAACAAAAAGACAGAAAACAAAAAGACAGACAAAGTAAAAACAGAGAGAAAGTAAGACAGAAAGACAGACAGAGAGACAGAAAGACAGACATAGAGACGGAAATAAGGGTAGACAGACAGACAGAGAGAGACAGAGACAGACAGACAGAGAGACAGACAGCAGCAGTTCTGGAGTAAATCTGGAGACGGTTGAATATGGGTGAATTTTCGAGCCGATCAGATTTACAATATTAGAACTGAGCTAAACCTTACGCTGGTGTAGGTGTGGCTTTAGGTTTACGACCTCACACTCGTACAGCTCAGATCAAACCTGATCAGAACTTTTTATGACCCCCTCAATCCCCCCAACACACACACACACACACACACACACCAGAACCAAAGATCAGATCAAATGTGGCAATTCAGCATCAGATTTGAGGAGCGGTGATCAGATTCGGCCCCGCCCCGCCCGGCCCCGCCCCAGAGGTTCTGGACATGATGAGCTCTATAAATAAATCCCACTTGTTCTGCTTCAGGCTGTGTGAGGAGCGTCACTCACTCACTTCTGTTTACCATAAATATAAAACTCAGGGCGTGGCACCATCACATACCGGAATTTTAACTAGATTAGATTCTAACAGCTGAACTTCCTCACTTCCACTTCCTCCCGAGTGTGTGTGTGTGTGTGGAATGGCATTTATTTTATGGGACGGTGAAGATGCTGGAGGGATTTCCTTAGCTCTGAACACTGTGAGTGTTGGACACGTCTCAGAAAAAAACACCAGATCAGGAGTCCAGTGGCGGTGTGATTTACACCACATCAGCTTGGTGTTCCCATCTAATAGAGGTTTATTAATGTCATGACCTCCTTCTTCCCTTTACATGTAGACACTGACTGCAGTTCTGACCGATGATGGGTGATTTTTCGGGTGATCCGGCGTGATCCAGACGTTTTTGAGCTTGTGTGTGTGTGTGTGTGTGTGTGTGTTTATTCTGGAGATGGTGCGGCTGTAGCGGTGTTACGCTCACTCAGTTAAATTCATCTATAAATAGAGAAGTGGGGGGCAGAAGGACTTCACCACAGCTTCGGTTACACCCCTCACCGCCCCTCACCGCCCCTCACCACTCGTATGGGTCAAAAACTTCCTGTTGCCATGGCTACAGCGCCATGTCCTCGGTGTCAGATGTCAAACAGGTAGAACCAGTCCGACCAATTAGAGCCCATTTACCTGAGTGGAGGAATAGGAAGGAAGAGGGGGAATTCAAGGCTACAAATAGGGTAATTTGGGTAATTCGGGAGGTGGGGGGGGGGGGGGGGGCAGGTCCATTCATTCCACCGAGGCTGAAACAATAACACACACATTCAGTCGGTGTTTCTGTGGAATTTTAATCAGTCCAGACGGTCGTGGTTCAGTTTTGGATGCTTCACCTAATCTGATCATGGACCTTCACTCAGCGAGGGGGGCACTGAGCCCCCGTGGTCATGGTACCTTCTGCTTCCACTGCTTCAGTTCTGCCGGTTCCTACAGAGATGATCAGACCTCGAGGTCCTGCTGCCATGGACCTTCTAGAGAAAGTTCTGGCTGGACCTGGCGGGGCCGAGAGGACCACAGTGTGGAAGCCGTTCCTGCAGGAGCACCAGGGTAAAGATCACGTCCAGAAATGAGTGAGCTCTGATACTGTGGTAAAATTAAAGCCACGAAATGTGTACCTGATAAGGTAGCACAGACACGGGACGAAACGAGGATTAAAAAGTGCTGTGATGGAAAACCGGACCGGACCAGATCAAGATGAGCCTGGTGTGATGGTTTCAGAGAGAAAAGCAGGGCGCCAACAGAGAGGAGGAGTTATTAAACAGACAAACTGATGCTGGATGAGGCGCAGAGACTGACGATTAAAAGGAACCGGCACTATAAATCATCCACGCCTAATAAAGTGTGAGCTAATACGATTACATAAACTGATGATAAAAGTTTATGGACGGGAATCGAGACTTTCTGCTACAACAGGATGGAATTCTCTTCCAGTCCAGGTCTGATGAGCAGTCGAGGGCGACAGAAGCGAAGAGCTCGAGAGGAACTGGAGAAATATAAAATATTAATAATAATAAAACTCAGCCTGACTCACTGCTGTTAGAGACACTGACACGTTCTCCGTCCCAGAGTTCCATCGTGAGGAATGAACTCACCACATGATGACCGAGCAATTTCCAAAATTACACGTCATCTGAAACTCGGAGCTCCTGAATAATTGAGGTTTTATTGATGAGCTCCGGGACGTTTATCTTTTCCTTCTCTATCACTTTATTACCCTGATCGCTGTTAGCAACATGAGGATTCAAATGGCTGCAGAACAAAAATATCAGTAAAAAATAATCTAATATTTTAGTAACAACTTTCCCCCCAAATACAATAAATAATCAGCATCAGAAACATAAAGTATTTTAACTGTCCCTTTTTAGATATACTCAAGTCCACTGTGTACTTTGGTGACCCTTGGAGCTAATGCATCATCTAGCTCGCATGAAGTCATGTCGTGGATTCATTTAGAGAGTCTCAGCACGTACGGAGGTCCTCGACCAGACAGTAGGAGGCGCTGATGCAGCAGTGAGGAGGTTCCACTCTCTGTGACCGAGGGTTTTACAATTATAACATATAAAAATCTTTTACATTTCTACATGCAGGTAAAAAGAAGTGATTTAAATATTAAAGCATGTCAGCGTGTATGAAGCAATAAAACAACTCCTGTGTATATTAGGAATAAACGTGTGTTAGC
Source organism: Trichomycterus rosablanca (assembly GCF_030014385.1). NCBI lineage: Eukaryota > Metazoa > Chordata > Actinopteri > Siluriformes > Trichomycteridae > Trichomycterus > Trichomycterus rosablanca. The sequence goes on from NC_086010.1 coordinate 19,537,165, forward strand.
ATTTAGCATTGATCTAGATCTTAGAACGTGTTAAGCTCATTAGGAAGTTCATTATGGGTAATGTAGTCCTGTCAGTCAGCTCTGCAGACCAGCTCTGACCCTGCAGGTATGTGTTTTTATCTCTGACCTCCGTCGCTGGCCTCTTAATAAAGCATCACCTCGTACACACGCAGCACGCAATGAATTGAACAGCGTTCTCGGGCCCCTGTGCATTATTAATGGCCCCTGGTGCTCGGATCGTCCCGCTGATAAATAATTAAAATTAATCTCATTATGGGAGATTTCATTATGGGACAATTTCATTAACCGGAGGCCCGAGGAGCTCCGAGGGCGCGGAGACGATGCTAATGGAGCTAGAGGACGCTTGGGCTGAGGTTAATGCACGTGCAGCCATACATTATTTAATACGGCACCTTCTGAGTAACGACGGATCAATGATCGACTGTCAGCACGCCAGAGAGCTGAATACTTAAAAAAGAAACAAAAAAGAAAATAAGAAGAAAACAAAAGAAGAGCACAGGGCTGCAAACTGCATCATTTACAATAATAATATTATTAATAATAATAATAATAATAATAAAATTCAAAATAATAACAACAACAACAATAATAATAATTATTATTATATTTAAAATAATAACTATAATAATAAAAATAACTAAAATCATAATAAAAAATAATAACAATAATAATAATTATAATAACTAAAATAATAACTAAAATAATAATAAGAATTATTATTATATTTAAAATAATAACTAAAATAATAATAAAAAATAATAACAATAATAATTATTATAATTATAACAACTAAAACAATAATCATAACAACAATAATAATTTTTATAAAATACTAATAATAATATTAAAACACAGTTATACAATAATACAATAATAATTATTTAACTAAAATATTAATAAAACAGCATAATGCAAATAATAACAATAATAACAATATTAAGAATAAAATATTAATATAATAGTATTATTATTATCATTATCTATGTTCCACAGATCTGAGGAATTTGGGATTCTGATGAGGGGCTCATGAGGGTGAGAGGGCCAGGCGCCCAGCATGGAAGGTCGACTGGGTTCCTCATTGTCGTTGCACATAGAAGCAATTCTGGTTGGCCGAGGTGCCTGCACGAGGTGC
>NC_086010.1:19543317-19583317 GCF_030014385.1 Trichomycterus rosablanca
GCTTTGGCCGTGCTGAGCCAGACACGCTGGTGCCTTCGGCTGTCTGTGGGTCAGAACTAAATATATTTTCTGCATTCTGAACGGCATTCCGCTCCGAAAGCACCACGTGCCAGAAGTCGAGAGTCTCGGAACATAAATAGCTTCCTCAGACGCTGCATGAGCTCGCAAAACACCAGCGGAGGTGAAATTCTAAGGAAGAGCGACACAAAGAGAGAGGATTTAAAATTCGTTTATGGTAAAAGGTTCGGTGCATGTCCTGATCGCCGTGATCGAGACCCGTAATCGTTTTTTATTATTATTATTATGTTCCGGCTCTGAGCTGCTCTGCGGTCTGTCAGCGCTCGGTACCGGAGCCAGCGTTATGCCACTCTGAGCACCTGTTTATGAAGAACGTCACCGTCTTTAAGTAGTTTCGGCTGCTTTCCAAACAGCAGGCCGCTCCCTCTCCTCGCCCCCTCGACCCTGCAGTCAGAGGGAGAGGAAGGAGCCTGTAGCAACAGCAATGCTAATTTAGTAAAGAGCGCAAATAAACAGCGCTGGAACCTTCTCACCCCGTTTAACCCTCCTGCAGCCGCTACTGCTGAGGAAACATCACGACTCAGGACTTCTAAGGTTCAGAGAAGCCACTGACGGTAGATCTGTGGTTCAGATTTAACAAATGCCCATCGTTCCAGTCATTAACACACTTATTTATTCTGCCTGGTTTTGGGTGGTCGGAGGAAACAAAAGTTCCCAAAAATATGCAGAACCACCTACCTCTCTTACACAGAGACGGGTACAAACACCCCAAAACTATCTTTACGTCCCCCAAAATATCCTCCGAACTAAATAAACACCTCTGCGATCCACTGGTAAGAAAACTGATGACACAAACATGACGGAGCTTCACAGAGCTGGACTCCATAGCAGTGCCACCCATAAACCCACATAGCTAGATGTAGTGAGAGCAGCAGGTGGGATCTGAATCCAATATACAAAAGAACAAGGGTCTCAAAAACCTCCGCCAGACCTCATTCATGTCAGTTAATGTTTGTTTGATGGAAACCAGAGGACATTTTTAACCCGTGATGTTCGTCTGCGAGCGTCTGATCTGCTTCTGATCATTTAACAGGACCAGGTGAACCTTACGGTGCAAAGCTTTATTTCATCCAGGATGAAAACGCCCCTCATACGTGCTACCAGAATCACAGCACCGCCAGGATGAAGCTGAGCTCTAGGCAGTTGTAGCCTAGCGGTTATGGTGTTAGACTAGTAATCAAAAGGTTGCTGGTTCAAGCCCCACCACTGCCAGGTTGGCGCTTAACCCTCAATTATAATAAATATTACTTAAATAAATAAATAAAACTCACTAGCTCACTACTGCTGAGATCTCAAGCTCTCAAGTTCCAATCTCAGCTCTGCTATCAGCCGACCGGGCGTCTACACAGACACACGATTGGCTGTGTGTCTGTAGAGGGAGGGACGATGGCTGATACAGGGTTGCTTTGTAAGTAAAATCTCTGTTGACCGAGACCGTCGAGGCGCCTGTATGGGGGGGAGGGGGCTGATCATGGATAGCACACAATACTGCTCTCTGTGAGACCCCGCCCCTGACAGGTGAAAAGAAGCGATCACCAGCTGCGCACATGTCAGAGGGGGTGAGGGGGTGTGTGACAGCCACAACTGGACACGACTGGACTGAGTGAAAATGGGAAAAACAATAAATAGAAGATTTAATACAATCTCTGAACAGAACAGAAAGGGTTAAGAAACATTTGCCTAATGTGTTTTTCTTACATGGCTCCTGCCCCCCCGCCCCCCGTCTCCCCCCTGCCCCCCTCTGAGGGGAATTGAGGCTTAAACTAATCCGAAAGCTGGAGTGTGCGAGTGTGTTGTGAATGAGACGGAGCCGAGTGGGTGCGAGTGCTCGGGGCAGCTGCGAATGCCACAGTTTCTGCCCGTGAACAGCAAATGTTCTCTCGAGTCATTAGCAAAGCAGCGCGGCAAATTTATTGCCAAACATATTGGTATTTTAGGGCACAGCTGATTCCAGTTTAGTGCTCTCTCTCTCTCTCTCTCTCTCTCTCTCTCTCTCTCGCGCTCTTGCTCTCGCGTCAAGGAATTCCAGCTTCCAGCAGAGGAGCCTTAAAAAGCAGCCGGGGTGGAAAAGAGTCAACAAATGATCCACTTTTATAGCAGCGCTCCAAACTCCATCTACGTCCTGAAGCTCTGAGACTAAAGCTTTAATAAGAGAGGAGGACGCTTACGCTAGTGCTAATCAGAATAAAATTTATTATAGTTTGATATATTTGTGTAGAATGTTAGGTAAAGACTCTGTGTGGATCTTTAAAGGGTTTCATGGTTTTATTCTTCTCTGTAAACCCTCGAACCTTTAAAGCTCAAAGAACCAAAAAGAGCTTTTAAGTCTTTAAGTATCAGGTTTAACCTTTTAATTAACCACTAAGAAACGTCTACAAATGTCTTTATATTGTGTTTACTGTCAGTTTGTCATTGTAGACACTAAAATATATATAAAAAAATTAATTATAATTAATAGTAAGTTCAATTATTTATGAAATCTTTTGGCTAATTTTTTAAATCAGAATACTCTTGTTGTGGCAGGACGTTCCATTCAAATATGGTCGCCTACGTGTCTGTCTGTCTGTCTGTCAGTTTGTCTATGTGTCTGTCTGTGTGCTTGTGTGTCTGTTTAAATGTGTGTCTGTTGGTCTGTGTGTTTATGAGTGTGTCTGTCTGTCTGTCTATCTGTCAGTTTGTCTGTGTGTGTGTCTGTTTGTTGGTCGCTGTGTCTGTCTGCCTGTGTGTTTGTGTGTCTGTGTGTGTGTGTCTGTGTCCGTGTGTCTGTCTCTTCTTGCTGATGCCTCTTGTTTGCAGCCCGGAGCCCCTGTATGGTGCTGGTTTGAGTATTTTGGGGCCCTCAGGAGCTATAATCGTGGCTCTCAAGGACTCGGAGGCTGAGACGAATTTCTCCAGGTGTGTTTTAGTCTCATAAAGAGCTGATTCATGACTCTTAAACTCTGCAGGTTTATTTGCACTCTGGGAACGGGCGGTGTGACCTGACCTCACGCAGGAGGGGTGAAGCCCAGAGAGCAACTTCACATAAACCGAGTCGTGAGAAAAGTCCTGCGATTATTAATGTTTTAATGATTATTTAGGTTACTTTTATTTATATGTTTTTTATTTTTCAATTTCACTCTCAGTGTGTGTTGTGTAGTTTTAAAACATCTGTATTCATGTTGTAATAAATCATCTGTGTGTATTATAGTGATTCATTTACCGTGCACAAAGTCGACTCTGCATATCAAGAGACCTAAAGAGCTGCTGGGGGTCCTGCAGGTACTACGGTGCCCTATAACAACAGTGCAGTTATTTTAGAGGTTACGGCACAATGCACTGTGTGTATATACTGCATGGGGGTTTGGTGATTTTGGGGTTTGATGCATGTGAATGTCCTATGAGATCCTGAGTGCTGCTCCTGTCCGGGGACGACTTGTGATTCCACACACGGAGGTGATTTCTGTGGTTCTGGAACTTCATCTGTTAAAGTGTTGTTTCATTATTGTAATCCTGTGAATTTAATTTATACAGATTTTACATATTTACACTAATGTATAGTTTCATTCTCAAATATACAGTATTTGTTTATAAATGCTAAACTGCTTGTACAAGAAAACATTTATTATAATTTCATTGATGTGAGTCTTTTATCCTTCTGCTCTGATTTTACTTTCATTCACCACTTAAAAGCTTTTTAGTCTCTATTAATTATAATTAACTCTTCAGACTTCAGAGCTTTGAGATGATCTGTTTTAACGTCGTCATCACCCTCATAAAAGATCGACCTGGTGTCACATGAAACTGATTTATTCTTCCTTTTCTTCTCTGTAAAACTCTTTTATCTTTAATAATATCGTGTAGATTTGTGAAAAGTCTGGCGTTTAGAGAGAGAAACACAAACAGAAGATGCTGAAGATGCTGTACAAAACACACTTAAGAAAAACAATCACTTTCACTATAGTAATCAGTATTAAAAACAAAAAATGGGTCTTCCATGTTTTTATTTGTGAGCAGTAAAGATCAGTATATGTCTATAATGTGACTAGCAGGAGGGAAACGCTAGTTTGGAGATGTTTGCAAGAAGTCTTTCTGAGGTTCCAGATCTCAGGAATGTTTTAATGCTTTTAATTAATTTTTTTTCCTTATGTAAAGCACTTTGAATTGCCACTGTGTATGAAAGGTGCTATACAAATAAACTTGCCTTGCCTTGTCTTGCCTTGGAGATGATAAAAGGTGCTTTAAAAGTCCAAATTTGAGCTTTGAAAGAAATAAAAGAATTAAAAATGACTCTGGAGTGGAGATGGTGATGCTGTGGAGCAGTACGCTAGTCCACCACCACAGAGACTCTGAGCTTTCAGAGAGTCACACCATCAATATTTTTATTAGGATTTTATTGTCCTGAATATAAGATTATAGTTACTGTATTGTTTAAAGTAGAAATGCATTAAATGAAAATCTTGTTATACACACACACACACACACACAGATGATAAAGGTAAATAAAGTACTTTACTCTGGGTGTAGGTGAGAATAAAAGGACACAAACACACCACACATTGTTCACATTAACAACTTCAACAAGTGTTAAAGCACTCAGGATTTATTGTGTAATAAAGTTGAGTTTTACTGAGGACAAAAATAAAAGTAAAATATAATCAGTCTCACATTAGAACTGCTCTGGTTTATGAGTTGTACCGTTTGGTCCCAGGTACAAAATTAGAAGTATTACTTTGATGCCTTAAGCTGAAAACTTCTCTAAGACATAAAATAATACAATTTCAGGTGGATATTGAAGGTGTTTTTCTCGTCTCAATCAGATAATATTTAAAGCTGAATCACTTTAGCCAGCTGTGAGTGGGCAGCGAGCTTGGCAGCCCAGCTGTAGGCAAAGCATGAATCATGGCATAATTATGCATTTGTGACATAATTTTCTTAATAAACTCCATGCAGTCGCTCTAAATTGCAGTCTGCAGCCTCCCGGTAAGAGATAATCCTTAATAAAGAACGGATTCACTTTTAATCTTACTGCACCTCTCAGGTTTCTCACCCCATATCGTTCTTGGCAGAGTGGAGTTTTAGCACCGTGGTCAGTCTGAGAACGTCAACGTGGCTTCATTAAAGCCGGCGCACACACACAAAACACGTACTGAAAGTGTTCATATCTTCATATTACCAAACTCAGCTGTGCTAGAAGAATAATTATATCCCAGGATAAAGCAGCACTGAATATCTGAACATGCAGTTTAGTGGCTTTAAACTTACTGCATTTTTATTTTATTGTTCTTGGAAATGTTGATTTGAAAAATCCAGAGAAAACTTGAGCTGTGACATCTTTGGTTCTCTATGATCCAGAGAGAACGTTAGTATAAAGGCAGTCTGGGGAATTTACTCGAGTATCTGGCTTTTTTCTCATTAATAGCTTCATGTTAGATTTTTTTCCAACGTTCTGCCATTTCACCGCCTGTTATAAGATTTTGAAATATCCAGATGCAACTGTTCTTATTTAAAACATGCACAAATTATAAATATAATCTTTACATTAAATGTAAATAAGAACTGGTTTCTGCTCTTGCAACTTCAACATCACAACACAAACACAAAACCACACACACAGGGCAAATACACACACATTTAACCATTTACTTATACCCTAACCAGACACTATTTAAGAGCATTTGTAATTTGTGTAATAAGCCAGTGCCAGGCAGTAATTAGAATTAGAATACTAAACAATTTAAAAAAGAATAAAATAGAGAATAGAACGCTGAATTAGCTTTTTACCAGACATCATGAGACAATTTCTATAATCGTAAAACATGGTTTATGAGACTGTCTGACTACAAATACAGTTCCAAATAAGTGAGATTTTTAAAAAGCTAAAATTAAGCTCGGATACATTCAATTAGCTACGTTCTCATACCCATTACATTTAAAATTGAACTATTCTATAGTTGTATTGACTGTAGTTGCTTGTAATGATGCACCTAAGGCAGCTTAATTTTCATGTAAATTAATTACTTTCATTAAAAACCAATATGCACTTCTTTTTTATTTCCATGATTACAGTAATCTCTAAATCATTTGTTACTTCAGGAATAAAGTCTGAGCACGTCTGCATGGAGGCAAAGAGGCAAACACTGCAGTAATCACTCTCTGCAATTTGAAAATAACTAGGTTGCAAAATTACATTGAAAGTTAATTTCATACAGCTGCTGTGTGTGTGTGTGTGTGTGTGTGTGTGTGTGTGCGCAGCGTAACTCAATTGGCCAGTTTTTACCCCACAGCGATGGCGAACAGTTACCCGAGAGTCCCGCAGCATTTATTAGCCGATTGAGTTATCAAGAAAATGTGATATATTTAATTTTGCAGGCTGAAATACGACACAGTGGTTTTAGCTTCAGACACATGCTAAGGCTGCATATTGATGCTAAACACACGCTAAGGCAGACTAAAATTAAACATAAGCTAAAGCTGTGCGCTAACATTAGACATACTAGCTTTTCTTTACCTGCTCGTTTATATATCGACATTATCTGCCACCCATTGTGGGATGCTAACATTACTCTGTATGTGTGTGTGTGTGTGTGTGTGTGTGTGTGTGTGTGTGTGTGATTTGCAGTGTTAATCTGCACTCATTACCTGATGCAATCACGTCAACATAGAGCCACATTTTAAAGGAATGTTTCCTACATGGCGTGGAATCCATGCAAATAACTCTACCCAGTTCTACCCAGTAATAGTATGGTGTTCTTAATAACGTGGGCAGTTTGTGTATTACATAACATATTTCACAACCTGTAGCAACCAAACTGGCTAGATAATTGCTACCTAAAGCTCAAAATACGATGAAAAATTGGGTATGAATGGAGGATCCACCAAAGCCTCAGTAATGATAATATGATTTAACAGTGAACTTCTTAGTGTGTTACAGGCATTAAATCTTAAATATTATTGGGAATGTTTTCGTCATACTTTTGTCAGTGAAGTTAAGGCTAAAAAGAAGAAACAAATCACAGATTATTGTTTTTATTGCATATTAGAAGCTGTCCCATGTTCCTGGCAATGGAGGTTGTGTATAGTCATCAAGTTGATAAAATGGTCTTCCACACCAAACTTGTCATGTTGAAAGAGGTACGGCCTTCCCCAAACTGTAATTTATTTAACATGTAAAAATATTACATGTGATAAATTACATGATAAATTGAATAACATAAATTACATTTTTGTGGGTAACACACACAGCTCAATAATTAGAAGGTGTCCACATACTTTTGCTATATATTGTATTAATCAAGGGTTGTAAAGATAATAAAATAAGGTTTAGGTCGATATCAGGGGAATAAAGTTGATTAAATGTTTTGAATTTACATGAATATAAAGATAATAATAATAGTTTTTAGTAGATTGATGTTTTATAGATAATTGTTAGTTTCACATTAGAGAATCTTCTAGCTATCTGCCTCACGTGCACCAAAAAGGCGGGAAAGTGTTCCAAATCCACCATAATACACTAAATAGTGTGTACTTAATAGTGTACTAGAAATTATGTTGTTATAATTCTGTAGTGTTGCAGGGCGCGGTTTGGGACGCTGCCTTAATTACCTCAGAGTGAAACACCGAGTGGATGAGCTGTAATGAATTGAGGTTTGAAAGTTGTTATATTGATTATTTTAAATATTTGGTCGATTTTCTCTAGAAAAACAGATTATATGCATTTATTTTTTTTACACAGAATACTTCAGTCGTGATATTGTAAATTTGCTGACAGTTTGATAGAGCTATTTTAGCATTAGCCTGTCATTTATTTAGCTGCTGAGGTAACTGTATGGTCACTGTATTGTGTACACAGCAGACAGATTTCTAATGGCATTAAAAACATAATAATGTACTAATTGCTTTTCAATGTGCTGTTTGTTCGAATTTGACTAGTTTAGTGAAAAATAAAAACAAATATTAAGCACAGGACTTGCTGTTTGAAATACTGTGTTAACAGTGATCTATACAACTCTAGTTAAAGCATCTTTATAATAAATATTATACATATATGTGAGTTTTTATCAGCTTCTCTGTTTTTTACTCACATTACACCAGGAAATCAGAGCAAATTCTTGTTTGAGTGCTACAGAAGTGATAAGAAATACAGTTTGCAGTGACATTTATTGGATAGTTACACTGTATGGAATTCTGTGACCTTACATTTGTGGTTTTTATTTGTATTTAATATAAAAAGATGATTGATTTTCTAAATTAATTTTAGTGTTTACATTGAAGTTAGTTGATAGTTGTATTAAAACACATCAGTACTGTGGTTTTGTGAAGCAGTTGCCGTGGTATTCCAGGTTTGCTATAGTTTCCCTGGTGGTTGTAAGGTTATTGCAGGCTAGTTCATATGTTATTACATGTAATTGTTAATATTGACTGTTACCGATCACTTGTTGCTGAGGGGTTTCTTAGATTTTTTTAGGTTTCTAGGGTGTTGCATTGTGGTTGCTATGTTGTTTTGAATTATTGCAAGGGTGTTACTTGTATCAGGATGACACAAGAAGGGTCTGCGTACCCATTCATTTAATTTTGGACACTTAAGAAAGCGTTATCTGAATTTTGTCCATACTGTCTTCTCACAAACTAAACCTGTGAGATCTACAGAGGGTCAGTTAGAGTTACTCTTTATGGCCAAAGTGTATGGATATCTGACTGTGAGCTTGTTAGACATTTCATTCAAAAAAACGTATACATTAATATTGAATTCCCATACTTTTATACAATTAATTTATCGTATCTGTTAGAAATAAGTGTGGCTAATTATGATGGGTGTCCACATACTTTTGGCTATTTAGTTAATCTCCCCAGTTGTAATCACAAACCATTAACTAAAGGATTTAGGAGAGAAGTGTGGTCCTTGTAAATGAGCAAACAAACAAAAAAGAAACACAAACAGAAGGGGAAGCGTTTGGGCCCGGGGCGAGTGAGGGATGAGGAACAGTTTTAGGAGGAGTGATAAAATCTGGAGGAGAGAAATTCGGCTTAGAGGAGCGAGTGAGTGACATATGGAGGACTGGTGTGAAGAAAAATCCCAAGTGCCTCCTCCTCCTCCATCCTAAAGCCTTCCTGTGTGTGTGTGTGTGTGTGTGTGTGTGTTTGAGGGCAACTTTGGGCTTTTTTAAAACCCTCCCTCTCTTCACCACTCCCTCTCTCTCTCTCTCTCTCGCCCGGCCTCTCTCACTCAGATTTGGATTGCAGTTGCCTCCAGCAGTACTCCGTCCACTCTCACACACTCGCACACACACACACACACACTCTCATACACACTGTTGGAGTGGCCTGGTCTCCTGAGATCCACGCCGGGACGTCATGGCTTTTTCAGGCTTAAAATGAAAAAGAAAAAAGTTTCAGTCTGAAACGTTTCAGAGCTTTTTGCTTTTTTTTATTCCTTCAGTTCGAGATTCTTCTTCCTCACTTGAGTCGATCGGGGACGAAAATCAGACAAGTGAAGGAAACGGGAAGAGGGATAAAAAAGTGCACGGATTCATCCAGAACTGTAGTGAGTACTTATTATATTTATTATTATTATTATTATTATTATTTACACACTGCCGGGGAAACTATATTAGAAATGATGTGTTTCTCTGAGCTCTGAGCAAACTGTCAGTTCTGAAACAAAAAAGTGACATTTACAAACACACGGCCGCCTGCCAGGTACAGAGATTACATTATTATTACATTATTACTTTATTACATTCTTATTATAATGAACCAAAAAATACATCATAATCTGCAACGTGTCTCTGATTATAAATAATACAGCTGCATCATTTCTCACATCTTTAATATATCATTTTTAATTTTATCACTTGTGTTTGTTTGGGGAGCAGAATTTATTTATTTAATACAGAACTGAATCATTTAGATATTTAACACAGTGTGGATTTAAAGTTTTCATTTTTAATTATTATCTGATGATTAATGTGTTTATAGAAAGAGTAAATAAAAACTTATTTATAAAACAGATTTATAGTAAAACCTCAATATAAATTAGTTATAAATATATTACAGTAGATTTATTTTAATTCATATATTAGGCAGCATAAACATAGTCATTTATTTTACTCATTTTAATCATTAAGAAATTTGTTGTAAACAAATATTTATACACAACATTAGTTTTTTAATTTCTCTTTGTTTTGGGCCCACTGTCAGTAATAAATTATAAAAAATAATAAAGAATCAGGAAAATGTGACATTTCCAAACTTATTTAACACTTTATTATACTGCTGGATATTAAAACTAATAAAATGTTAGAAGAAGAAAAAGCATCAGATTTATAGTAAAATAAATGTTAAAACACAAGAATTTCTAATCTTATGAAATACATTAAAATATGTAAAAGCAATATAAATGTATTTATAATAATATAAATAAATATAATGCTATTAAATCCCTAAACCTCAGTACATAAAAGAGTGAATCATTTTTTTAGTAAACTTACAATAAATTTGACTCCTTTTTAAATCTAAATACTAAAGGTTACCTGGAGAACACCTGAACCCTCACACACACCTCATCTCTATTACATTATTATAACTTTAATTCTTATAAAAGCAAAACATTATAAATTACAGCTTCATTATTCTTCATTAGTTTATTCCTAATACTTTAGTTTTGTCTGTAAGATTAAAGCAGATTAAACAAGATGTTTAGAACAATACAAACTGTACGAATCTATAAAAAAACTGTGTTTATTATTTTACTGTAATATTTGGACCTGCGTTAATGTTAATAATAAAAGTAAAACATGATCTGGTGTCAGATTCGCTCCGGTTCTGTCCGTTCTGTCGGTTACAGAAGCACAGCATCGAGCTCCACAGCAAAATGTAAAAAAATACAATCATACAAATATTTATGCTTTAAAATAAGTTATTCTAAGTGATTAATATAGTAATAAAAGTTTATTCTCATTTTTTATTATTCTTAATCTTACTGATGGCGTTTTTGTATGTCAGTAATTAAATCGGATTTAATTTAATTCAAATAAAACACTTCAGTTGAATGTGTTTCTTATATAAAGTTTATTTAATAACAAAGAAGTGTGTATTAACATGGAATTTTACATTATTCTAGATTTATTTTAAATGTCGAGCTGCAGTGTGACACGGTCACTTTGTCCAACATAAGTTTAGATTTTAGATCATCTCTACAGTTTTCATCTCCTGCTTTATAAATATTACCTTGTTAACTTCTAAATTGGTTTTACTGAAGCAAATTACACACATGCATGTCATTTTCACTCTTACATTAAAATAAGTAATAAATATAATCTGGTAAAAGTTATTTTAAACATAGAATAAGGATAAAGCTGGTAAAGGTTTGTGTTTCAGGACGTGTAGAGTCGTCACAACAATTGTTAGTAAAAACCTTTTAAACTTCTGATCACACACAGCTCACTCGTATATGATTTTAATTCTTCATGTCTATCAGCTCTCAATAATTAAAATAAAAATAAAACAGCTTTATTTTAGAAATGCAGAATTTGTGTGAAATAGAGACTCATCCATGATGTAATTAATCAGTTCCCCGTAACGAGTTGGGTGTAGCCCGTTGACTGGATGTGGTTTGTTTGTTTTTAATAACGCGTGACTCTTTTATAAGCAGCCATGCGTCGCGTCACATCCAGATCCGCAGCCTCTGTTTACACACCACAATGTGTGTGTGAGTGTGAGTGTGTGCTGACAGACGGTGTTAATTGATGCTGTTTATGACACACAGTGTGTTTGGTAAATACAGCCGTGTGTTATTTTGTTAGTGAACCACAGGAGGCCAATAATTATTCATGATTTATGCAAATGATTCGTGTATTCGTGTGTAATTGGGACGAGTGTTTGTATGTGCAGGGTAAACATTTGCGTAAACGTTGATTGTTCGTAACCCAGTGACTTGTCGTACGGATCTGAATGCAGTGAGGACGGTTTATTAAAGATAAAGTGTAAAAGTGCAGCGCTGTGTTTTTACTCTTTACATATTTAGGTTTTGGGTGGGAAGAGGAAATGACAGGCCGATCTCTGAGATCTTTGAGCCTTTAGCTTTGGGGTTTGTTTTGCTTTGGAGAGGTATTTTCGTGACGCTGCGGTAGGGAGCGAGGCCTGAAGTGTGCACTTTAGCCGAATGGCCCTTCTGGAAGTGATTTGGAGGCCCGAGGTGCGCGTTATTAGCAGATTTAACGTGAACTGCACGTCACATCGAACAAAAACCAGGGAGACAAATTGCACGTGCACCAAAATCTGACAGGAATTAACGTTTTAATCACCTGTTAGCACCAAACACACCTCACTCCTCCTGCACCGTCCCATAATGCACTGGGTTATATCTGTGGTCCTGTGCATCGCGTTTAGAGTCAATGAATGTAGGTAATGACAGAAGAGTCTAATTATCTAAATCTTATATTAACATCATCACTTTATGTGTAAAACATTGTCATAATTATAATTATTATTTACATTTAAAATAAAAATTAGTAAAGAATTTCAATAATATACATTCATTTTTAAAATAGAGGCAAAATAAGTTACTTAACGTTCATCATTAGTGCAGTTAAATAAATAAATCTTTTATTTGCAAATTACTAGTGCAAATAATTTAAAATATATTTCATTTTAATTATTAATATTATTATCCTGCTTTAAAACTGACTTTTTTATCATTACAATATATTTAACCGTATTTATATTTGATAAAACAATAAATGTCAGTGTTCAGTTATTAGTGTGATAAAAATACTTTCTTATTAAAATACATTTCAGTTTACATTAAATCCATTTTAAATAGAATTTAAAATATATGTATTTTATTTGAACATTATAAAGTCGTCAACAAAAAAATAAACTAAAAGTTCTTTGCAAATTTCAACCAATCTAAAAACCCTCATATTTAATATAAAATCTTTAAATAAAATACAGTTTAAATAAATATTTTTTATTAAAAGAAGCAGACTGCACACTCTCCTTATTACTGGTGTTAAAATACACGTTTAAAATGAACAACTACAACATTTAGTTCATATTAAAATTAACAATAAATAAGGAAAGAAATAAAATGTTTGCTTTAGATCTAGACCGGTTTATTTAATATTATTATTATTATTATTACTGTATAATTTAGAACGAGGTTAATTCTAACCCTGAATGTACTGGGTGTGTCTGAGGGAGAGTAGAAATCTGTACGGGAGCAGAAATGGTTTTGTTTGAGTTTTTATGCTCCACACTCCACAGTGTGTTTTAGATTCTTCCTTCTAATATGTGTTTCATTCTCTTTTAAATATAAATCTAATATAAAGTGTTCAGTTTTAGTTTATGATTTAATAGAATGTGTGAATTGTGAATGTAATTAGTTCAAAGATTATTTTTATATCAGAAACACTGAGAACGACATTAACAGCTGATTCCAGAACCTTGTAACCCTTTAATAGATTACATTATTTATATATTTGCTCATTTAAGAATGCAAATAAATCTCAACTATTTTTAACTATGTATCTTTAATACAACATTATTATTAATAGTATTATTTATGTTCATATAACCTGAAGTAAAGATGATTATGAATTAATATTACACTGAGTTCTGTACAGTGTGTGAAAGTGTGTGTGTGTGTGTGTGTGTGTGTGTGTGTGTGTGTGTGTGTGTGTGTGTGTGTGATTTTTTTACAATCTGTCACCATCATTTCTCTTTCTTTTGGTTAAATAACGAGATTTTATTCAGTGTTTGTCCACATTGACAGTCTTATGTGTGTGTGTGTGTGTGTGTATTTGTGGGTTCAGCTGAAAGTTGCTTTAATTAAATTGTTGTGTGTTTATTGAGCGTGTGGTTTAAATCTTCACATTTTAGAGGAAATATTATCTCTGTGATCTGCACAAAATGAATCAGGATTAATACAAATAAATACAATTAAAACTCATTTCTTTAAACCTTATTAAACACATTAAGCTGCATCTGTAAACAGTAAATAATGTAATAAAATAATATTCATTATGTGTTATTATTAAATAACTTTTCTAAAGTGCTAAATTTTCAAAATATAAAAAAAAGAATTGTCCTTAATAACAATATTGTGCAGCAGATAATTGCTCGTCTGATGCTCAGTTGTGTGTGTGTGTGTGTGTGTGTGTGTGTGTGTGTGTGTGTGTGTTTGCTCATTTCTTTTTGTTGTGCTTGACTGGTATCCATGAACAAACAGCAGTGAGTGACGCGCACTTGGTCTTTATTTATTTTTTTGACGAGGCTCTGCTTTGTTGCATCAAAGGAGGCGCTCCGTCCCGTCCCGTTCGGCCTGAACTGCAGCGTGCACATGAAAGAATGAAATCCTTTTCTTTTTTATTTATATAAAACCTATTTAGCTTCTTAGCTCCTCTGCACTTGTGTTTGCTTTATCAGCACAGACTCACCTGTCGCTGCTTTAAACGTGCATTTATTATTTTTTTAGGCAGAATAAAATTCAGCAGATCGGAGCATCATGCAGAATCTGTGTTAATCCCGCTTCTGAATTTAATTTTTAAATAAATTTGTGAATTAGACAAACCTGTAATATTATTGCTGCTGCTAGAGAGGCGCTCCTGATAATCGGCTCACAAGTGTGATTGATTTAAATAATATAACTAATAGTTCTAGACACTAAATACATTTATATTTCTTTTCATTCAGGCAGAGCAAAATTAATAAGGACACACATTTGACAAAACATCAAGTGTGACTTTTATTTTTATATTTTCTAAGCTTAAAACTGTTTTAGTTAATATAATATTCACATAAAATGTAATATTTTATAGACAAAGCACTAAATAAGAGAATTTAAAAGTGGAATCAGTTAGAGCAGCTCATTATTTAGAACTCTGTTTAAAAGTGTCCAGCCTTTAATATCAAGTCTTATAACGAGGAGCGTCCACGTAGAATTAAAACGTTTCACCGGCTCCACGTCTGTGCACCGTACCGGCTCTTTCACTCCCACCGCTCAGCTACGATCTGCTAGAACTCGGCTTCAGATTTCACTCTGTAATCGAATTATTTCTGTTGAAGCTAAAAGTTCCTTTTTCCTCGTCAATCCTCCATCGTTACCCTGACAACAAGCTCCTTATCACTTCATCACATTATTAGAACAGATAGTCCGGCTTCATCGTGCAGTACGAGTGCGACGAAACCTTCAGCTCATTCATTCATTCATTCATGATCAGAATTACACATGATCACAATCGTGTGCACTGTTTCACATTTATATGGACGCTGTGTTCCTCTGTGCTCTGTTAGCCCGACAGTCTGAGCTCACATGATTTTACCTGTACCTGTCTGATCCATCTTTAAGCCCCAGACCAGAGAAAGTGCATCATCTCTAAACTTATTTTATTAAAGACGTAAAGATTTCTGGTGTCCTGTTATAAGCTTAATTCGATTTTCTGTTAGCTGTGCTGCTTAGACACGGAGATCTTTTTGACCTTTTATTTTTTTTAAATATTATTCAGTGCTTTTGACCCTGTTTATAAGGCTTGGTTGTGCAGTATGAGTGTACTGTAGGTCTTCTGACACTAGGAGAACATTTCTAGAAACACATAATTCATGCTCAATATAAAAATAAGATGTTTTGTACAATTTTCAGAAGTTAAATTACAACTAAATAGTCAACCGTACTGCACTGACTGTATTAAAATTGTGAAAGCATACATTATATCTATGGACAGAGGCTTTACTGATGATTTTGAGGTTTGCTGTACAGGATAATCAATTAAAATGAGCGAGTTAACAAGTTTTTATAAAGTGTAATCACACACAAAATAGAGCGTCCGCATTAAAAATGAAGCTTGGACTAGATTCACTCATGTGTGTGTGATGTCGGCTCTTTCACTTCCACCCTGCATCTACGGTTTGGTCGAACCGGGCCTCAAATTTCACCCTGTAATCTTATTATTTCTACAGAAGATAAAGTTTCTCCTCCTGTACGTCACTTCTTGCTCCTCGTTCCAGGCAGAGAGCATTTCAATCAAGAGAAATACTCCAGCTTTACAACATCACAAAATCTACAGTGTTTAATTACCATCAGTCGAATTAATTCTTAGAATCTTAGGAACCTTCAGTTCTAAACATTTCTTTTATTTGTTTGCATCTCTAATAAACTAATGCGCTTTATAGCTTTAGTAAACCATCGTCATGGATTCGAACCTGCACCATGAACATTTCCTGTTCTTTATAAGCTTAAACAAACAGGACGGCACTCTGTGGTGTTTATAAATGGATTGTAGGATCATTTTATTATTATTATTTTAAGTGCATCTTTAATAGTTTAATAGTGTTTCTCATTAATGCAGCATTCTGCTAAAATTCATGTGAACTGCAGTTTATAATTATATCTATTTAAAATTATATTTTTTCCCCGTTTTCCCCCCGTCCCAATATATAACGCTCCCTTAGTCCGTATTTGTGTAGAACTGAAAAACGAAGCACTTATAAATAAATGTGCTGATATAATCAGGTGAACGGACACTTTTCTGAGGCGCAGTAGACGTGAGAGCTGGAGTCACAATTATATAAATCAAATCTATTCTTAAAAAAAAAAAGCTGAAATGAGATCTTTTACCAGATCTATAGTGAATTTACTGCACTTTTTTACCTACATTTTTATTTTCTGCTTTTTTGTCGCTCAGATAAATAATTATGCTTCTCAAACAATTCTGATTCTAGTTCAGGATCTAGAAACACCGATGCACACGATTTATACAATTACAAAAAAAATCTTTATTATTATACCTTTTTCTTTATTGCACTTTAATGTTTTAATTCTCATTAAAATGAGATGTATTTAATTAATGCCTAAACACAGAATTGTTAAAGATATAAAATGAATTAAAATAAATTCCAGGGTATTTTATAATCTTTATTTGTTTAATAAGCCTTTATTAGAATAAAATGTACGTTAAAATAAACAGTAAAAGATTTTACACTGGTGTATTACAGAAGCATAAATAATGATTTATAATGTCCTGTTTGACTGCAGACTATAGCTAATTAATATAAAGTCATTAATAATAATTAACCTGGCTGCAACATTCCTAGTTCATGCCTCAGATAGGAAAATAAACTTTTATACTTACACTTTTTATTGTTTTATATTTATATAGCAAACGAGAAAGAGTTCTTATAGTGCAGTTGCTTCTGTAAGGTTTTCAAAAATACAATTCACAAAAAGTAGATTTTGTTTAGTTTTTATTTAAGTGTAAAAAAAAGAAAATATATCTCTGTTTAACATGGTTTACATAAATGATGTATTTCAGTTCTTATTTACGAACTCTTCTGGATATTAAACAGCACATTTAACGTCTCTGTATTTAGCTTTAATTTAATTCTGATTCTGGAGGTGATGAAGTGCTTGTTGCTTCTCTGAGATGATCGGTGTGTTTTTTTGGGTAAGCTGAACTGGGTGAAAGTGGGTGACAGAATGTTCCTGCCAACTGCACAGGGGTAATGGGGGCATTTTTTAGTGTCATAAGAACCATATGTGGCTCCATATGTTCTCGTTTCCAATTTGTGTGAGATGGAGCGCTGGAGCGGAGGCTCTAAAGTGCTTTCTGTCTCTCTCTCTGTCTCTCTCTCTGTCTCTCTCTCTGTCTCTCTGCTGTTCCTTTTTTTTTTTTGGTGAGCCCCCCTCCTCCCCAGCACCATCATCACCACCCGTGCTGGAGTGGCCCGAGGCAGAGTCATTAGGAACTGTCATTGTGCCTAAAGATGAATTTCAGATAGCGTCAATTGCAGATGAAAGATACGGAGAAGATGCTCGGACTGTTTCGCTCCACTTGCTTCTGCTCAACAAGTTCCCATCCTTCCCTCTTTTTTAGGCGTCCCTTCACTCACCCCCGCCCTCCTTCCTCCCACCCCCCCCTTCCTGCTTACCTTGGCTAAGCGGCTTTTGCATGTTGATTGGGGGGAGGACTAATCCAGTTTGCAGCTGTCGTAGTCCAATGATGAATCACCTTTCCCTTCATTTGAAGAAGCTCTGTGGTTCTCAGGAGGGAGGACCTGCAGGAGGAAAAAAAAACCCTAGACAATGTGTCCCTCTGTTCCACCTCTCGCTCTCCGTTTCTCTCTCTCTCTTTCTCTCTCTGTCCGTCCGTCTGCCTGCCTGGGAATAACAATAATGTTTTCTCAGACGGCGTCTATTGTGTTACGCTCGAGGCCGGACGGTGACACCGAGCCACGCTAACAAAGAGCCGAGTTGTTTCAGCACAGGTGGGAAAAAGAGGGGAGAGAGAAAGAGGCTCTGTGATGAGCTGAGATCTGTCCGGGTTCAGGTAAGAGAGGAAAAACCACTCAGGATTCAGGTGTACAGGAAGTGGAGAGGGTGGAAAATGTCAAATTAATAAATAAATAAGGGAGAGAAAATGGCGTCCGTCGCCTTGTTCTGATGTAACGATTAATTATTTTTTTTAATACAAGGTGCAAAACTGTCTGTATGTGCTGCTGCTGTTTAATTAGAAAGAACTGAGTCCAATCATCCGGTTCTGTTATAACGAGTCCATTTAAATGAATTATACACAAATTCGCCTGAATGTGCACAGTTAATTCTAGCATAAATAAGAAAATAAGAATAGCTAAAAGTGTGACTGACGGCGCTCATTCTTTCTCTGTGAGTCTCTTGATGACTTGAAGTGTTTTGGTTTCGTTGTTCGTTGTTCATTCATTGCTGTTCTTTATTACTGTTTAATTATTCAGTCTGAAGGTGGAAATGTGAATATTTGAGACTCTTCTGCTCTTATTTTATTTGCTGTGGTTGTTCGTTGTTGTTTGATTATTTTTTCTGGACGTGAACAAGTTTTTAATAAAGGCAGAAAAACAGAAAGAGAAAGTTCATGTCTGATCTGCAGTATTTGAACGATATTCTTTAATCTGCTGTAGTGGTTTGATGAAATGTAAAAAGAATGAAGCTCGTTTTTGTCTGAACACAAAAGTGAAAAGATAAAAGAACGAATGAGAGGAGCGTTTATTGTTCGTGTAACAGCCGTATCATGAACCTGCTCTCGAGGATGATGGTTCCTGTGTGTAGTTGCGTTGTTACCATCTGAACGGGAAATAGAAAATAATTAGAAATAAAATAAGAACATAAACAAAATTGTGTTTTTTTATTTTCTGAACATGCCGTTATTGGTGTTTCTTGTTGGTAGAAATTAAGAGACACATTCACCACCCCTTCATTGTGACAGTTTATTTTTGTTATAATGATCAGTAATTGTTTAGATGCTGCAGCTCCTTTCGGTTGATCAGACACATAATAAAATATTGGCAGGATTGCAGCAGTTTGAATTCATGACAACTGATGTTCCACTTAAATCCAGGCTTCACTGAGCTGCCAGCATCGGGCCCCAGAGCACGGCTCTTATATGCATTACATTTGTATAGCAGGATGGCAGAATGAACGATGCCAGGTCTGGTGCTTTATATACGAGTCTATTATTCAAGTGCCTGAAGATTCAGGATTGATCAAAAATGTGATCAATATAAATGATGATGTGATTACTTACCACACTTAGAGTTTTTATGGCTTTGATGATTTGTATATTATGGGCGTGTCATTTTTTCTCATAAACCCTAAATGATTTTGAGTTAAATCGACTGCTCTGATTGGCCGCTCGCTTTTTATTCTTCATGTGCGTTTGGTTATAATAAAGGTTTTAGCGAAGGCAAACACAGACGAGCATGTTTGACTTTGTGGCTTTGCATTCTCGGCCTTTTCACACACACACACACACACACACACACAGAGCCACGTTTTTAAATGGACGTGCAGTTTCCTATGATGCTAATGCATTAGCTCGTAATTCACTCAGTTGTGACACCAGTCAGGATGATTATTTACCCACTGTGGATGGAAACGCACGGTGAAGAGTGTGCCGTGTAAATATTAATGTACAAACATATAAAAACAATGCTAAGACTGTAATGGCAGGTCATGGCTCGGACGCCTGTGCTTACCCAGCATTTCACTTCCTGATGATTTATGTTTCCTAATAAATGAGAAACGTGTTATTTTAAAAGCAGTCCTGACTGTGAATTTAGTGTCACAATACTGTATGTGCAAAAGCCCAAACCCCTAAATTCAATTAACCCCCTTTTATTTGTCCATTTTTGGACCCAAGTAGTGACCAAGTTCATTCTGGGAATCAAACAAACCTAAATAAGCGCTGCAGCACCTCATCAGGACGGACGCTGAGAAACACACGGAGTGTATGAGAATGCAGCCAGTTTATGAATTATTAAGGATTAAAATGAGTCAGTCAGTCGTTATCGGGCGTCTCATTAATTGTTAAATGTGTGTCGAATGTCTCGGTGCCTGCAGGGACAGAGATAAGTGTTTTCATCTCAGGAGACTCGCTGGTGTGAGAATAAAAAGCTCGTGATTGATTAAACAAACTGCCGTGTGATGAACCTGTCATGTTCCAGCAGCAGCAGCAGCAGCAGGAGAGAAAATGTCAGAAATAAATATTATAGTCAGAGACACTAAACCTGCTGGTCACTTTATTAGGAACACCACACTAATACTGCTTAGAACTGCTGTGTTGTTAGAACAGACACAATTCAGTATGGCATTTTGCTTCATGTTTGTGTGGTGCATGACGTTCTCCTGGTCTAACGCATTTCAGGTACTCGGTTAAATTCAGATCGGTTGACCGGTAACAGGACGTTAAGGTGGACTGAACTCATCGTCACGTTTAGGAACGCAGTTTGAAGAGACTTGTGCTTTGTGACTGTGGCACTGGAACCATGCTTAACTGGAATTATGGGGTAGGTTGGGTCCATGGATGTCATGTTCATTCTGATCCAACCCTCTGATTTCCAATCATCAGTTCATTTTCTGTGAGCATGTGCCCACTGTAGCCTCATGAATCACCAGCCAACGTTCCTGGTTAAACGTCACTATAGATTTTTGCTTATTATATAAAAACATGTTAATAAACACTTCTAGGTAAATGAAATATTCAGCTGCATTCATGTGTGTGTGTGTGTGTGTGTGTGTGTGTGTTTAGCAGGTCTATGGAAATGCAGGATCTAGCCAGTCCGCACAGTCGAGTCAGTGGTAGCAGCGAATCCCCAAACGGCAACAACCTCGACAACTCGCACATTAACAACAATTCCATGACCCCAAATGGCACTGAAGGTACGATTCACTCATTCACCTGCATTCATCACATCATATTCAGCCTGATGATGCTCATAATCAATATTTATCATCAATTAAATTATACACAGTTATTATTATCATATTAAATTATCCTAAAATATAAATGTCACATTTTAATCACCTCAGAATGTTAGAAACGATTCATATACACTGATAAACCAACATGTTAGAACCACCGGCCACGCGCGTTTCCCGTGATACATCATGTGAGGAGTCGTGAGCGGATCGATACTCTATATGTTCTGTACATATTCAGGAACTGAATGGTTTTCTGTTTGAACATCAGGATTGATTAATAAAATAGATTAGATCTGAAGTTAAATAAAAATCAATGTATAAGTTAAGAGTACAGGTAGTGACGATGGATGGCTGCATGTTAGCAAGAAAATCAATGTGTTAAGTGATGCACGCTACATCTATACATCTATACATTATTCTGTACTCAGAGACAGAGTGAGGGCTGACAGGGTACAGGTGGTATGTATATACACTAAAGCTCTTTATACTGGCTCAATATGCTTGATCTATACTTATTCAGCCAGTACGACATAGATTATAAATACTTCATCAAGTGTAAATGATAATTTAGTGATATAATTTGGTGTAGAAGCAGAGTTCTGTAGAGTTTATTTATTCTTTATTGATAAATTAGGGGTGCGTGATCAGAATCAGCACATTTCTGCTCCAGTTACTGAATGTTACCATCAGATTGATGTTTTTTTGGTTTTTGGCTGCTGCTACATGCAACCCAAATATCATCTGCAGCTAATAAAGTGCTGGAAATGTGCTGATGTGATTCACGTGTTCATTTAGATCACAGAAAAACCCCAAAAACATAATAAATACAGTTCAGAACTGGCGTTAAGAAACGTGTGATTAGTGCAGCTGTAGTTATAGAGGATTTATGAAGTCACAGTGCTGATGGTACATGGAGTAAATGTAATTATGTTTAGCATGATAAAGTTCATGTAGTGGTGTATTGTATTAAAATAATGAATAAAACACATTCTAAAAAATCTGCTGGCTCAGAATCATCCCCGCTGCAGCTTAGACAATTCATGTGGAACAGTAGTCTCTTTGCCAAGGTTCCCCCCGCCCCACTAATACTGGAGGGAATTTGTCTGGATATTCTGACCTGATCCAAGAAGCACCAGAAAATACATCCACCACACAAGTTACATACAACACAGCACAGCTGGGACATGGACTGCTCTGTACACTGTCGAGCAGGCTTTATAATGCCAGATTCTGTCTGCCAGGAATAAAGCTCTGCTCCTGCATCTTTGTCCATGTGACTGGTGCAGCAGCGTGTAAAACCGTACTGAATTCATCCTGTCGGTTGGTGTCTGTATATTTTTGACCCAGCAGATTTTCATAAACCCACGTGAACGTGAGATTGTAGATCTGATTCAGTCGTTCACTCAGGCCATGAAAGTGTGGCGTACACAGGCGTATGTGAACTTTTGATGTTACAGTGTATGATTTAGTGATATAGAATGAGGTATAGATCAGAATGTTCTGACTTTAGACCGAGTATGAGGGAAGGTACAGTGTGACCTGTGATGTGATGTTTTTATTTTCGTGTGGTGTGTGCCGCTGGTGCCCGTGTTTGGTCACATTTTGCCCCCCCCCTGTGTGTGCCACTCTCTCTCCCTGCAGGTGATAACATCACCATGCTCACCACAGCCGACTGGTTATTAGGTTCTAGCTCACAGTCCACTGCAGGTTTGTGCAGAAAGGGATCAAAGCTAAGCAATGAAAGGACAATACTTGGTGTTTAAACTCATGCGATGTATGTGGGATCTGATCAGGATCCCAGTGCAACTATTGTTCCTTTCATTAGGACGTGCTGTGCTGTGCTGTGCTGTGCTGTGCTGTGCTGTGCTGTGCTGTGTGTGACTGAAGCATGGGTCGACCTCTGAGCCACTCATGGTATGCACTGAGATGTTAGCGTGCTGGTTTGTGCATGCTGGTTTTCCCTGGTTTTGTAAACAAAATGAGGGAAAATGCTGGTCTGTTCTGAGAGGAATCATGTTCAGCGTGTCGGGCATGAGGGATTTTACCAGGCATGAACTCTGTACCCACACTCCACACCACATTATTTAGCTTCTCCACATGATGAAAGAAAGAAAGAAAGAAAAAGCGCTACGCTATTTCATCTCCTTTTCTTTGCGTCCGCTCTCGTCTAAGCTGAGGTAAAATTACAGAAGGAAAAGTTGCTCATGTAAATAAAATAGAATCTCTTCTGCCTTTCTCCTTTATTTCTTTCCTTTCTTTCTGTCTTGTCTCTCACGAGCGTCTCTCTCTGAGCAGTACAGATGGAAGCGTTTCAGAAACACAGTTGTGTGAAGCCCCGGTGTGAAATGATGTCTCGGTGGCCGGGTCGAGCTCGTAACACTTTTATTTCCAGCCTGACGTCTCTATCGGTTCTGCTGCCGCACGTTCATGCATTCCACACCGCAACACACCGATTTTCAGCTTCCATTCACACTCTTCATGCCTGTTCTCGCTTTCTGTGCCACATAAAAGCCCGCAGTAAGAAACATGGACAGCTGATAAATCTGATAAAGGCGCTGATGATGGATGGATTGAGGTGTCTGATAGTCCAGTGTCATGTAAATCATTACCGTCAGGCTTTGTACCACAGTGTGTGATCCTGGAACAGCAACAGAAAACGGGAAAATAAAACAAGCGTATTAGCTGTTGGATCAAACAAGTTCAGCTCACGTCAGTCCATTAAAAGAGAGATTAGAGCGTCACAGCTATCAGAAGTTTGTAGCTTGCTGAGTGTTTATGGGAGACTTAACTCTGGGGAATTAGTGACCTCTGTGGTAGAACTGGGTTACTGCACACAGCGGTTAGTTTTCCTCTGAATGGTGTGTATATTAAAATTAAACATTTGGCCTTTCTAGGGTGAAAAAACTACACCTTACAAAAGCCTGGCTCACAGTTAAATTCCAATTCATCCCGATGATGTTTAATGGGGATGAGTTTAGGGCTTTGTGCTGACTTTGGGCACATGGTCACAGACATGCGCAAACAGAAAAGGGACCTGGACTTAATAGTTAGGAGGGGTGTCCACATACTTTAGTGTATACAGTGTCAACCAACGCAAAGGCTTCAATTTTGTTTACATTATACACTGATGAACCAAAACATTAGGACCACTCCTAAACATGTGTGTTCCTAATATTTTGGCACACGTGTGTGTGTGTGTGTGTGTGTGTGTGTGCATTAAGTGTGTTTGTGTCAGTGCTGCTGCCTGGTCTGTAATAGAGCAGAATAGAAATGTGATTTCAGTCTCTTCTATTTCTACACATGTTTATGTGTGTTATTGTGTCTGTGTTGCAGTTAAAACAGAGCCAATGAGCAGCAGTGACATCACCACGTCTGTAGCAGAAGCATCACTGGATAGCTTCTCAGGATCAGGTAACACACACACACACACACACACACACCAGTGTTACTGAATTCTACTTCTTCATTGTACAGCATTGGAACCACAACAGTGTGGTGACAGATCAGTGCCATGGTCAGATCTAACAAATGCTGTTGTGACTGAATTGTAGTGAATCCCTGCAGTCACATTACACTGGACAGTTGGAGCTGCTACAGTGTTAAGTGTTAAACCCTGGTGAAAGTACTGAACCAGGAATGGAAGGTCTGCTAGTTCAAGCCCCACCACTGCCAGGCTGAGCACGTCCCCCCGTAACTTTTCATTGCTCAGATTGTGTTTAGATTCTCGGTTGACCTGTTTTGACGGCACAGGCGGAATCTCCAGCCCAGATCAGATCTCTTACACCATCTCCGTATGGATTCTTCTCAAACTAAAGCAAACGTTTAGATAAAGCGGCGCTGATCTCACACCGTGCCGTAACGCCGCCGCTAATTCTGCTGATCTTCATCTCTGTACTAACAGCGGATACTCTAAACGTTAGCCCAGCGTAAATCACCACCGCTTCCCTTCTCTCACTCATATTAATCAGGTTTAATTATTTTAGAAACGGGGGCGCCTGGGGGGGGACGTGTCTGATGTTTAGGACTCGCATTCGATCACAGAGTCTCGTTTCTTTATGTGTCACAAGCAATTACTCTCACACACACACACACACACACACACACACACACACACACATACACACACACACACATACACACACTACTGCTGAAAATAATGCTCAAAGCATCCAACAAAACTAAACAGCACGTTCACATGAATATTGTTACAGTATTTTGCTGCTAATACGTGTAACTTAACATATCAAGATAAAGTCAATGCATATAAAATATAAAATAGTGAATATACTGTAACTGGGGGGCACAAGACAAGTTCTAAATGCTAAGGTTCTGTGGTATGGATTTGGGACTGGAATGCACACCAGTACATCACAGAGCAGCTCCCACTTAACCACTCACACAGGCACTAAACACCAGGTTAAAAGCAGCCAATCCACCTCCAGTCATGTTCAGGGTGGTAAACGTGTGTGTGTGTGTGTGTTTGCACTGTGCTACACTCAGCAGTTCTTTTCCCTCCTGGTTTCTCCTCATTATTAAAAGAGAACGAAATGCAGCGTAATGATTTTTCACTCTGGCTGTGATATTCATGTTTTATAGATAATATTTTTCTGATGTGCTTGTGTGTTTCTGCAGCTGTTGGAAACAGTGGCTTCAGTCCAAGACAAACTCACCAGTTCTCTCCGCAGATTTACCCCTCCAAGTAAGTGCAGGTTTATTTCTGCTCTAGAAAATAAGCAGCTTGGTTCCGTGACTCAGGAGCTGAAAATCTTCATCAGCAGAACAGAGACGCTCCATGTTTAGAAACGTTGTTCTACACCAGGCGTCTCATAAATAACATAAAACACCTCCGTCACCGAGAACAGAACCAGTCTGAAATATTCCTACGTTTTTATTATGTAATAAATGATATATAATAGAGCTGTGTAACCGTGACGACGTGATGATGTGAACTTTCTGTCTTTTCTCTCTAACAGCAGACCGTACCCACACATCCTCCCGACCCCCTCGTCCCAGAACATGGCCGCGTACGGACAGACGCAGTACAGCACCGGCATGCAGCAGGCCTACGCCACCTACCCTCAGCCGGGCCAGCCGTACGGTATACCCGCCTACGGTGAGAAACCCAAACCCTCCTCACTCTCATTATTATTAGGTGTTTATTTTATTTTCTGACCTGTAGACCCAGTCCTTCCTGCCCCGGGCTCACAGTCCATCTTCCATTTCAACTCAAATTCATATCTACAGCCTGGTGCGCTGATTTGTAGCCACTTTTCTGATTCACAGAATATAAAAACACTGAACGACCTGAGCTGACAGGCCTCCACACACACACACACACACACACACACACACGTCTTCTCTCTGCTCTCCTTTGTTTGTCCTGCATCATGAGACATTAAGTTCTGCATCATGTGCGTCACTGTTCTGGTGTCACTAACTGATTTAGGTCCATTGTGGGCAGGAATCAAGACAGAAAGTCAGGCTCAGTCTCCAGGACAGAGCAGCTTTCTCAGCTACAGCTCCAGTTTCAGCACGCCGCAGACCGGACAGGCGCCCTACAGCTACCAGATGCAAGGTTAGTCTTCATCATCATCAGCAGCATTATAAATTCAGTACAATTTTATTACAGTCGTGGATTCAGTGTCGTTATTGACTAATAGGCTTTTTCTCAGCATTCCTCCCAATGTATTCACTTTCCACTTCCCTCTGGTTGTAATACCTCTGCTGCCCTGGTCATGGACAGTCGTGGCTAGTTCCTCTGCATTAGACGCTGTGCCATCGGAGTGCCCATTAGTAATAAACGTAATGGTGCATACCTATAATAATAATGATAATAATAATTACAGGCAGAGTTGGGGTGACCGGGTGGCTCCTGGCCGTGAGGCTGCATGTGGTCGAATTCCTCCTACCGAGGAATTTTGGGATGGGGGGTAGCATGGTCCTCTGTGTGTGCTGAGGCTCTCTGTAAGACGTGGATCGTGTGTGCTAGCCTGCAGCTCTCCTCGGCCAGGTTGGTGGTCGTGTAGCCAACACAGGCTGCCAGAATGCACAGGGGGAGTTAAATATATCCAAACGAGCACAATTTATTCTGTTTATAAGGTAAAAACTAGTATAAACGTCTTACAGAGGTTTTTCACTGGAGCTGAATCTTTTTTTTAACACCAAATGACCTTTTTGAAATTTCCCAGACAACCCCGTTTCCATTTAGTAATTTTCATGTGAATATAAAATCAGGGCTGAGTTTATTTATCCCCGTGATGTACTTCCCGTGAGCAGTAGGAAGAAGTAGGTCTTATTTCAGTGATTTTCACTCGTCCGGATGATAATTATTACCGTAATCGTCTTTTTTTCTCCTCCGCAAACAAAGTGGAGTTAATTCGGTTGAAAATAAAGTGCATCTGGATTCGATCAGTCCGGAGTTAAACCGAATCTCAGACCGGCGGTGATTGGATGAAAGTCGCTCTCTCGCCTCGACTGAAATAATAAGCCGAGCACGACAAATAAGCGCGGGAGTGCGGAGAGTTTGGGGAGTGCATGAGGGGGTTTGGGGGGTTTTGTTTTTTGCCCCGGGGAGGTTGGTGGTGTTGGGTGACCAGGCTTTTTCCCTCAGCATGAGGCAATTCTTCACGGACAGGAGGGGGGTTTACGCGGCCTTTCATGTGGCTCCACGCTCCGTCCAGAGTCCACGTCTGTCCCTTTTATGACTCTCTGGACTGTAGGTTTGGTTAATTCGGTGTGTGATGAGTGTCTGAAGTCTGAGGAGAAAGTTCATGGCTGTACCCTGAACATACCCCCCCCCCCCACACACACACTAATAGAGCTATAAGAGAGAAGTCAGAGCGCTTTAGCATGTTCGTCCAGTCACCAGAATGGACCTGGTGCAGACCGGTGTGATGTACAGTTACAGCTTCGTCTCACCTCCTGATTTCGGGACTTTTTGAGCTGTAAGTTGAGCTGATCTGCTGTGCCGTGGAGTCGGACACGCTTCACAAAAGAAAAGAAGAAATAAATTGTAATTGGTCACAGTTTTATTGAGACGCCTGCTCAGAGATCTCAATCAAACTGTCCTTCACTGACACAATCATCAAACTTTTTTTTCGACTTTTTCTGTTAAACCACGAGCTAAAGGTTAAGCATTTATTCTGATCAGGGGAGAGGTGGATCCAGAGCTTATCCAGTCCATCAAACACTCACACATTCACTCGGCTCTTCACACTCGTTCATCTACTTGCATATTTTTGGGAGGTGAAAGGAAACTATAGTGCATTAAAAGTCAAAATAAAAACTCCACATGGACTGAAGCTTTAGTTTAGGAATGAACCAGTAACCTGCCAATCTTAGCAAGCACCACAACTGTGGCTGATTTACACCTTTAGGGAGATCAGGTACAAAACCCAAAATTTAAACTGAACAGAATATAAAATGAACCTCATTGTCCTTTGCTCCGGCTCAACACTTGTGTGAGAGAAGATGAGCAGTATCCGTCTCAGCTTCTAGCTCATACCACCACTTTCTATACTAAACACACGTTTTGTTTTTGTTTTTTATTGTCGTTTTACCCAGAACGTGACCCATTTCAAGTATAGAGAGTAAAAAAAACCACAATCTGGTTACTCTCCGTTTGAAAGGGTGGTCGTCTTCCTGATTGTGACATGTCACGGCATCACGGTGGCTCTGCTGAACTCGTTTTGTCCGGAGTAAGAAAGAAAAGGAAAATCTGCTCTACGTTTGTTATGGTTTGAAATACGGGGGGTTTTCCTGATCAGCACCGGGTAAAAAAAACACGCTTCCCTTAACAAAGAGGGAATTACTCTGTCCACACAGAGGGACCAGAGCAGCTGTTCATTCAAACCTCGTCATATCTGCTCGTCTACACCAGGAACAGCATTCCTGAGAAAGATTTTGTTCATGTTTCATCACTAAAGTTCAATTACTGTGGAAATAAATACAAAACATTATTATTATTATTATGTTTGGCACACTAGAATGGTTTCTTATGGAGTTGGCGGTGCTGCTTTCTGTGGATTCGTCTGATTAGGGGGGTTAAGTGGTGATTGAGCAGATCTGTGTGGTGTTATGTGGTAAATATTTTACAGGTGTTTTAAAATGTTGAGTTTGAGGTGCATGTGTGTATCGTGTGTAAAGATCAGAATATCAGTGCTTAGATCGGATGATAGACTGGAGGAGGTCAGATCGGATAGACTGGAGGAGCTCAGATCGGATGGTAGTTAGACTGTGAGGAGATCAGATCGGATGGTAGTTAGACTGTGAGGAGGTCAGATCGGATAGACTGGAGGAGCTCAGATCGGATGGTAGTTAGACTGTGAGGAGATCAGATCGGATGGTAGTTAGACTGGAGGAGATCAGATCGGATGGTAGTTAGACTGGAGGAGATCAGATCGGATGGTAGTTAGACTGTGAGGAGATCAGATCGGATGGTAGTTAGACTGTGAGGAGATCAGATCGGATGGTAGTTAGACTGGAGGAGATCAGATCGGATGGTAGTTAGACTGGAGGAGATCAGATCGGATGGTAGTTAGACTGTGGGGAGATGAGATCGGATGGTAGTTAGACTGTGAGGAGATGAGATCGGATGGTAGTTAGACTGTGAGGAGATGAGATCGGATGGTAGTTAGACTGGAGGAGATGAGATCGGATGGTAGTTAGACTGTGAGGAGATGAGATCGGATGGTAGTTAGACTGGAGGAGATCAGATCGGATGGTAGTTAGACTGTGAGGAGATGAGATCGGATGGTAGTTAGACTGTGAGGAGATGAGATCGGATGGTAGTTAGACTGGAGGAGATCAGATCGGATGGTAGTTAGACTGGAGGAGATGAGATCGGATGGTAGTTAGACTGGAGGAGATCAGATCGGATGGTAGTTAGACTGGAGGAGATGAGATCGGATGGTAGTTAGACTGGAGGAGATGAGATCGGATGGTAGTTAGACTGTGAGGAGATGAGATCGGATGGTAGTTAGACTGGAGGAGATCAGATCGGATGGTAGTTAGACTGTGAGGAGATCAGATCGGATGGTAGTTAGACTGAAGGAGATGAGATCGGATGGTAGTTAGACTGTGAGGAGATGAGATCGGATGGTAGTTAGACTGTGAGGAGATGAGATCGGATGGTAGTTAGACTGTGAGGAGATGAGATCGGATGGTAGTTAGACTGGAGGAGATCAGATCGGATGGTAGTTAGACTGGAGGAGATGAGATCGGATGGTAGTTAGACTGTGAGGAGATGAGATCGGATAATAGTTAGACTGGAGGAGATGAGATCGGATGGTAGTTAGACTGGAGGAGATCAGATCGGATGGTAGTTAGACTGGAGGAGATGAGATCGGATGGTAGTTAGACTGTGAGGAGATGAGATCGGATGGTAGTTAGACTGTGAGGAGATCAGATCGGATGGTAGTTAGACTGTGAGGAGATGAGATCGGATGGTAGTTAGACTGTGAGGAGATGAGATCGGATGGTAGTTAGACTGGAGGAGATGAGATCGGATGGTAGTTAGACTGGAGGAGATGAGATCGGATGGTAGTTAGACTGTGAGGAGATGAGATCGGATGGTAGTTAGACTGGAGGAGATCAGATCGGATGGTAGTTAGACTGTGAGGAGATGAGATCGGATGGTAGTTAGACTGTGAGGAGATGAGATCGGATGGTAGTTAGACTGGAGGAGATCAGATCGGATGGTAGTTAGACTGTGAGGAGATCAGATCGGATGGTAGTTAGATTGGAGGAGATGAGATCGGATGGTAGTTAGACTGTGAGGAGATCAGATCGGATGGTAGTTAGACTGTGAGGAGATCAGATCGGATGGTAGTTAGACTGTGAGGAGATGAGATCGGATGGTAGTTAGACTGTGAGGAGATCAGATCGGATGGTAGTTAGACTGTGAGGAGATCAGATCGGATGGTAGTTAGATTGGAGGAGATGAGATCGGATGGTAGTTAGACTGTGAGGAGATCAGATCGGATGGTAGTTAGACTGTGAGGAGATGAGATGGGATGGTAGTTAGACTGGAGGAGATGAGATCGGATGGTAGTTAGACTGGAGGAGATGAGATCGGATGGTAGTTAGACTGGAGGAGATGAGATCGGATGGTAGTTAGACTGTGAGGAGATCAGATCGGATGGTAGTTAGACTGGAGGAGATGAGATCGGATGGTAGTTAGACTGTGAGGAGATGAGATGGGATGGTAGTTAGACTGGAGGAGATGAGATCGGATGGTAGTTAGACTGTGAGGAGATGAGATCGGATGGTAGTTAGACTGGAGGAGATGAGATCGGATGGTAGTTAGACTGTGAGGAGATGAGATGGGATGGTAGTTAGACTGTGAGGAGATCAGATCGGATGGTAGTTAGACTGGAGGAGATGAGATCGGATGGTAGTTAGACTGTGAGGAGATCAGATCGGATGGTAGTTAGACTGGAGGAGATGAGATCGGATGGTAGTTAGACTGTGAGGAGATCAGATCGGATGGTAGTTAGACTGGAGGAGATGAGATCGGATGGTAGTTAGACTGTGAGGAGATCAGATCGGATGGTAGTTAGACTGGAGGAGATGAGATCGGATGGTAGTTAGACTGTGAGGAGATCAGATCGGATGGTAGTTAGACTGGAGGAGATGAGATCGGATGGTAGTTAGACTGTGAGGAGATGAGATGGGATGGTAGTTAGACTGGAGGAGATGAGATCGGATGGTAGTTAGACTGTGAGGAGATGAGATCGGATGGTAGTTAGACTGGAGGAGATGAGATCGGATGGTAGTTAGACTGTGAGGAGATGAGATCGGATGGTAGTTAGACTGGAGGAGATGAGATCGGATGGTAGTTAGACTGTGAGGAGATGAGATGGGATGGTAGTTAGACTGTGAGGAGATCAGATCGGATGGTAGTTAGACTGGAGGAGATGAGATCGGATGGTAGTTAGACTGTGAGGAGATGAGATCGGATGGTAGTTAGACTGGAGGAGATGAGATCGGATGGTAGTTAGACTGTGAGGAGATGAGATCGGATGGTAGTTAGACTGTGAGGAGATCAGATCGGATGGTAGTTAGACTGTGAGGAGATCAGATCGGATGGTAGTTAGACTGGAGGAGATGAGATCGGATGGTAGTTAGACTGTGAGGAGATGAGATCGGATGGTAGTTAGACTGTGAGGAGATCAGATCGGATGGTAGTTAGACTGTGAGGAGATCAGATCGGATGGTAGTTAGACTGTGAGGAGATCAGATCGGATGGTAGTTAGACTGTGAGGAGATGAGATCGGATGGTAGTTAGACTGGAGGAGATGAGATCGGATGGTAGTTAGACTGTGAGGAGATCAGATCGGATGGTAGTTAGACTGTGAGGAGATGAGATCGGATGGTAGTTAGACTGTGAGGAGATGAGATCGGATGGTAGTTAGACTGTGAGGAGATCAGATCGGATGGTAGTTAGACTGTGAGGAGATGAGATCGGATGGTAGTTAGACTGTGAGGAGATCAGATCGGATGGTAGTTAGACTGTGAGGAGATGAGATCGGATGGTAGTTAGACTGGAGGAGATGAGATCGGATGGTAGTTAGACTGTGAGGAGATCAGATCGGATGGTAGTTAGACTGGAGGAGATGAGATCGGATGGTAGTTAGACTGTGAGGAGATGAGATCGGATGGTAGTTAGACTGTGAGGAGATGAGATCGGATGGTAGTTAGACTGGAGGAGATGAGATCGGATGGTAGTTAGACTGGAGGAGATCAGATCGGATGGTAGTTAGACTGGAGGAGATGAGATCGGATGGTAGTTAGACTGGAGGAGATGAGATCGGATGGTAGTTAGACTGGAGGAGATGAGATGGGATGGTAGTTAGACTGTGAGGAGATGAGATCGGATGGTAGTTAGACTGTGAGGAGATCAGATCGGATGGTAGTTAGACTGGAGGAGATGAGATCGGATGGTAGTTAGACTGTGAGGAGATCAGATCGGATGGTAGTTAGACTGGAGGAGATGAGATGGGATGGTAGTTAGACTGTGAGGAGATGAGATCGGATGGTAGTTAGACTGTGAGGAGATCAGATCGGATGGTAGTTAGACTGGAGGAGATGAGATCGGATGGTAGTTAGACTGGAGGAGATCAGATCGGATGGTAGTTAGACTGGAGGAGATGAGATCGGATGGTAGTTAGACTGGAGGAGATGAGATCGGATGGTAGTTAGACTGGAGGAGATGAGATGGGATGGTAGTTAGACTGTGAGGAGATGAGATCGGATGGTAGTTAGACTGTGAGGAGATCAGATCGGATGGTAGTTAGACTGTGAGGAGATGAGATCGGATGGTAGTTAGACTGTGAGGAGATCAGATCGGATGGTAGTTAGACTGGAGGAGATGAGATCGGATGGTAGTTAGACTGTGAGGAGATCAGATCGGATGGTAGTTAGACTGGAGGAGATG
Source organism: Trichomycterus rosablanca (assembly GCF_030014385.1). Classification (NCBI taxonomy): domain Eukaryota; kingdom Metazoa; phylum Chordata; class Actinopteri; order Siluriformes; family Trichomycteridae; genus Trichomycterus; species Trichomycterus rosablanca. The sequence continues at coordinate 19,577,034 of NC_086010.1, forward strand.
AGATGGGATGGTAGTTAGACTGTGAGGAGATGAGATCGGATGGTAGTTAGACTGTGAGGAGATCAGATCGGATGGTAGTTAGACTGGAGGAGATGAGATCGGATGGTAGTTAGACTGTGAGGAGATCAGATCGGATGGTAGTTAGACTGGAGGAGATGAGATGGGATGGTAGTTAGACTGTGAGGAGATGAGATCGGATGGTAGTTAGACTGTGAGGAGATCAGATCGGATGGTAGTTAGACTGGAGGAGATGAGATCGGATGGTAGTTAGACTGGAGGAGATCAGATCGGATGGTAGTTAGACTGGAGGAGATGAGATCGGATGGTAGTTAGACTGGAGGAGATGAGATCGGATGGTAGTTAGACTGGAGGAGATGAGATGGGATGGTAGTTAGACTGTGAGGAGATGAGATCGGATGGTAGTTAGACTGTGAGGAGATCAGATCGGATGGTAGTTAGACTGTGAGGAGATGAGATCGGATGGTAGTTAGACTGTGAGGAGATCAGATCGGATGGTAGTTAGACTGGAGGAGATGAGATCGGATGGTAGTTAGACTGTGAGGAGATCAGATCGGATGGTAGTTAGACTGGAGGAGATGAGATCGGATGGTAGTTAGACTGTGAGGAGATCAGATCGGATGGTAGTTAGACTGGAGGAGATGAGATGGGATGGTAGTTAGACTGTGAGGAGATGAGATCGGATGGTAGTTAGACTGTGAGGAGATGAGATCGGATGGTAGTTAGACTGTGAGGAGATCAGATCGGATGGTAGTTAGACTGTGAGGAGATGAGATCGGATGGTAGTTAGACTGTGAGGAGATGAGATCGGATGGTAGTTAGACTGTGAGGAGATGAGATCGGATGGTAGTTAGACTGTGAGGAGATCAGATCGGATGGTAGTTAGACTGTGAGGAGATGAGATCGGATGGTAGTTAGACTGTGAGGAGATGAGATCGGATGGTAGTTAGACTGTGAGGAGATGAGATCGGATGGTAGTTAGACTGTGAGGAGATCAGATCGGATGGTAGTTAGACTGTGAGGAGATGAGATCGGATGGTAGTTAGACTGTGAGGAGATGAGATCGGATGGTAGTTAGACTGTGAGGAGATGAGATCGGATGGTAGTTAGACTGTGAGGAGATCAGATCGGATGGTAGTTAGACTGTGAGGAGATGAGATCGGATGGTAGTTAGACTGTGAGGAGATGAGATCGGATGGTAGTTAGACTGTGAGGAGATCAGATCGGATGGTAGTTAGACTGTGAGGAGATGAGATCGGATGGTAGTTAGACTGTGAGGAGATCAGATCGGATGGTAGTTAGACTGTGAGGAGATGAGATCGGATGGTAGTTAGACTGTGAGGAGATGAGATCGGATGGTAGTTAGACTGTGAGGAGATCAGATCGGATGGTAGTTAGACTGTGAGGAGATGAGATCGGATGGTAGTTAGACTGTGAGGAGATGAGATCGGATGGTAGTTAGACTGTGAGGAGATGAGATCGGATGGTAGTTAGACTGTGAGGAGATCAGATCGGATGGTAGTTAGACTGTGAGGAGATGAGATCGGATGGTAGTTAGACTGTGAGGAGATGAGATCGGATGGTAGTTAGACTGTGAGGAGATGAGATCGGATGGTAGTTAGACTGGAGGAGATGAGATGGGATGGTAGTTAGACTGTGAGGAGATGAGATCGGATGGTAGTTAGACTGTGAGGAGATGAGATCGGATGGTAGTTAGACTGTGAGGAGATCAGATCGGATGGTAGTTAGACTGTGAGGAGATGAGATCGGATGGTAGTTAGACTGTGAGGAGATCAGATCGGATGGTAGTTAGACTGGAGGAGATGAGATCGGATGGTAGTTAGACTGTGAGGAGATCAGATCGGATGGTAGTTAGACTGGAGGAGATGAGATCGGATGGTAGTTAGACTGTGAGGAGATCAGATCGGATGGTAGTTAGACTGGAGGAGATGAGATGGGATGGTAGTTAGACTGTGAGGAGATGAGATCGGATGGTAGTTAGACTGTGAGGAGATGAGATCGGATGGTAGTTAGACTGTGAGGAGATCAGATCGGATGGTAGTTAGACTGTGAGGAGATGAGATCGGATGGTAGTTAGACTGTGAGGAGATGAGATCGGATGGTAGTTAGACTGTGAGGAGATGAGATCGGATGGTAGTTAGACTGTGAGGAGATCAGATCGGATGGTAGTTAGACTGTGAGGAGATGAGATCGGATGGTAGTTAGACTGTGAGGAGATGAGATCGGATGGTAGTTAGACTGTGAGGAGATGAGATCGGATGGTAGTTAGACTGTGAGGAGATCAGATCGGATGGTAGTTAGACTGTGAGGAGATGAGATCGGATGGTAGTTAGACTGTGAGGAGATGAGATCGGATGGTAGTTAGACTGTGAGGAGATGAGATCGGATGGTAGTTAGACTGTGAGGAGATCAGATCGGATGGTAGTTAGACTGTGAGGAGATGAGATCGGATGGTAGTTAGACTGTGAGGAGATGAGATCGGATGGTAGTTAGACTGTGAGGAGATCAGATCGGATGGTAGTTAGACTGTGAGGAGATGAGATCGGATGGTAGTTAGACTGTGAGGAGATCAGATCGGATGGTAGTTAGACTGTGAGGAGATGAGATCGGATGGTAGTTAGACTGTGAGGAGATGAGATCGGATGGTAGTTAGACTGTGAGGAGATCAGATCGGATGGTAGTTAGACTGTGAGGAGATGAGATCGGATGGTAGTTAGACTGTGAGGAGATCAGATCGGATGGTAGTTAGACTGTGAGGAGATGAGATCGGATGGTAGTTAGACTGTGAGGAGATCAGATCGGATGGTAGTTAGACTGTGAGGAGATGAGATCGGATGGTAGTTAGACTGTGAGGAGATGAGATCGGATGGTAGTTAGACTGTGAGGAGATCAGATCGGATGGTAGTTAGACTGTGAGGAGATGAGATCGGATGGTAGTTAGACTGTGAGGAGATGAGATCGGATGGTAGTTAGACTGTGAGGAGATGAGATCGGATGGTAGTTAGACTGTGAGGAGATCAGATCGGATGGTAGTTAGACTGTGAGGAGATGAGATCGGATGGTAGTTAGACTGTGAGGAGATGAGATCGGATGGTAGTTAGACTGTGAGGAGATGAGATCGGATGGTAGTTAGACTGTGAGGAGATCAGATCGGATGGTAGTTAGACTGTGAGGAGATCAGATCGGATGGTAGTTAGACTGTGAGGAGATCAGATCGGATGGTAGTTAGACTGTGAGGACAGAGTCGTGTATTCATCAGCTCATCAGTAGTTTACACACAACAGCGCCACTGTTTCCTCTGTTGTGGAGGTGATAATGGATGAAGCCGCCCAGCCTCATCCTTCTCCATCACCCCTGCCCCCCCCCCCCTTCCTGCCATCATTTAACCCCCCAGCACTGATCAGATCTCTGATCAATCAGTGTCGTGTCGTTCCCTGCTCTTATCTCCTCCTGTTTATTTCAGCCCTCACCTGAAGCTCTTCTTTAATATGAATGAATGAATGAAGTCCATGTGTGTGTACAATAGTCTACAGTGAGTACAGCGAGTGTTTACGTGAGATGTTTGTTGCTGTTGCAGGAGGAAGCTTCACCACGACGTCAGGACTCTACACAGGAAGCAACTCGCTCACCAACTCCACTGGATTCAATAACACACAGCAGGTAGCTGGAGTCCACATTTCTGGAAGCCTTTATAAAACATCTGTACAGATGCAATCTCTCGTACCGTCTCATGCAGCGTGCTCTCATTTCCTTCAGGTTCAGGCTCATACTGTATGATGCTATAGCATGTTAGCATACGTAAAGCTTTCCACAGCGGTAATATTAGCAACGTGATACCAGCACCACAGGAGCCGTGATGCACTCTCCTGTCTTTATCTTCTACTGTTACCTGTAATATCTACAGCATGTCCACATATGGGACGACGGGTCTTTTAACGACCAGCACGTTTAACACCGAGAGTGTTTCAGGTCACAGCACTCACTCACTACTTCCAAACCTTTCCAAACTGCCTCCGGAAGCAACGTGGGCGCAGGTATTGTTCCTCAGAAGATTTACGTGGTGTCATGTGACCTGAAGCGCAGCTGAAGTGGAATAAACTAGGGCTGTCACACGATAAATTTTTTAATCGAGATTAATCACGATTAAAGAACAAAATTAATCGCGATTAATCTCGATTAAAATTTTTAACCGTGTGACAGCCCTAATGAAAGCAATAAGCCACGAGAGGTCGTGCATTACTGTGATTTTAGCACGGGGAACGACGTGAAGCGGAGAACCTAAAACTTCTTTCCCCGTGCTAAAATCATAACAGTAACGCACGGTCTCGAGTGGCTTATTGCTTTTATAAAACGGCGGTCAACATAAAATATAATAAATACAACAATGTTTAATTCATAAATGTATTTATCGTGTATAAACTTACAATAAAGCATTCTTCCGCGACGCAAAATAGTTCGATTAACAGTGTTGCTAGGCAACATGAGGGCGAAAATAACATTAACTTTTGTATTCAGTGGCGTATTAATATGGAATGATGTGAGGTGGTCCTAGGTGTGCGTTTATCGGGGATTTTACAACGGCTTCGAACGCGGCTCAGCCAATCAGATTTTAGGACCGGAACTATCCGTTTTATAAATATATGTATTCATCTCAATTAATCGCAAACTAATAATTAAGCAAAATTTGAACAGTTATGCACATTGTTATTGCAAGAACGTGTTTACCAATAAAACATTCATAAAATATGATAGAATTATTACATCTAAATTCATTTTAGAAAGCACATTATCTGACAAGAGTGAGGATCTTTTCCTGTTCATGACCCTGGATCTATTAAGAAAACCCTTTAATACTGTGTTTGTGCAGAAAGAATACTGGGAAATACTCTTCTACATTACCATTTAAACACCTATAAATACCTGAAACAGTCAAGTTAGCAAACATTATCTATAAGTAATTGACTGTAGCTATATAAAACAAGTGTTAATTAAAACAGTCCATGTAAACGCTTAGTCCATATAAATATCAGATACGAATGTGTTTTTAGAAAACTACAAACATCACAAATATAAATCATGTTTATAACCATGTGATAGAATAACCTGAATAAACTGTAGAGATGAAACATCACACACAGTTTCACTTCTCACCGGAGGGGGAGGAGGCGGAGCTACACGGTTTTGATGGACAGCTCTAGCAGCCAATGGAGATGCTCGTTACAGAGATCGCGTGGTTTCATAAACACGTAAAAAAAGTGAAAACCGCTAAAAGTAGTTTATCATCGGACAGTTGATGCGCTTTACATCCTAATTCATCTGAAATACAGTTCATTACCACAGAGACACACATGTATGTGCCAAATAAAAATAGTTCGATTAAAATTTTTAATCTTGATTAATTTTTTTAATCGTGATTAAAATTTTAACTCGTTAATCGCGTTAATTAACACGATTAACGACAGCCCTAGTATAAACCCATCCAGAACATTTGGGAAGTCACCACCAGTGTCACCAGTGCTCAGCGTCAGTAGTGCACTCTGGAAGTGAATCCCTGCGCTAGTGTTCCGAAATCTGGTGGAAAGCCCTTCAGAGGTGCTGGATGTTTGGGTGGCTGAATTACAGTGAAATTTCCACAATATGACGTCTGATGATGCTAAACTACAGTAATAAACGTCAGAAACCAAACGTATTTGGCCGTTCGTCCAGGACTGAAGTTAGATGATGGTTGTGTAGTGGTATTTTTGCCAGTGCTCAGTCTTTTTTAATAATGCACATGCCGATACCTCCCTTGGCGTTTGGCATCATCGTGAGTAAACGAAGTGGATTTCTGGAAGCCCTCAGTAAAACATCTGTAGACTTAAATCTGCTGCACATGACAGGAATCAGTCTGGAGTGTTCTGTACAGAGATTATCTCACTGCTCTTCTCCACATCTGGATTACAGAGGAGAGAGAAGCCAGATCTCTGTCCAGATGTAGCACAGGAGACATGTGTTCACGTTTATGAAGTTTGGAATCTGTGTGAGGAAGTAGCCATGTTTGTGGAGTGTTTCAATCCCGTCTCGTGTTACACAGTGTGTGTGTGTGTGTGTGTGTGTGTGTGTGTGTGTGTGTGTGTGCAGGATTACCCATCATACCCGACGTTCGGACAGGGTCAGTACACTCAGTATTACAACAGCAGCCCCTACACGTCGCCCTACATGACCAGCAACAACACGAGTCCCACCACGCCCTCCACCACCGCCAC
>NC_086010.1:19590817-19615817 GCF_030014385.1 Trichomycterus rosablanca
GCGTATGGAGGAGATGATCTTCAACCTGGCTGATACTCACTTATTCTTCAACGATCTGGAGGTGAGTACCGATGCAGCCTTCATTCCCTCAGCTGATTGGTGGAGTTATTAGTGGGCGGAGTGTGTTTGGGATTAAACACAGCCAGTGTGTTCTGGTCTGGTGATGAGACGAGGATATGACGTCATGTTGGCGTGGACTGTGATGGTTAGACAGTGTAGCTGAACGGTTCCTGAGCAGAGATGTATGAGTTCGGAGCCTCACCGTTTTACCCCCCCCCCCCCCCCCCTCTCCTGCCCCAACCCTACCACAGTTTGTCAGCGTGTAGCGTTCCTCCGTGGGTACGGCGTGTCTGCGTGTCATGCTGCGATGCTATCTGCCCCGCTCTGTCACGGTTTAAGGGTTTTCCTTTTTCCTGAGCCGTGCACATGGGTGTAAAATCTGCCCCCCCCCCCCCCCCAGTCTGGGGTAGAACTGAGCCAGGCTGGTTGGAATGTGACTCTGAGGGGGTCGGGGCTATAGAGAAAACAATAAGCATTAATGTGCAAAGGGCAGTGATAGCTCAGTGGTTAAGGTACTGGACTAGTAATCAAAAGGTCGCCGGTTCAAGCCCCGCCACCGCCAAGTTGCCACTGTTGGGCCCCTGAGCAAGGCCCTTAACCCTTCATTGCTCAAAAAATCATGTTCAGTCATAACTGTAAGTCGCTTTGGATAAAAGCATCTGCTAAATGCTGAAAAAGTAAATGCAAAGTGTGCCTGTGGGGATTTGTGTCCATTTATTTGGCTCTCAGTTTAAAAACTAAGTACTGAATTATAGATGAAGACCGGGGGCACGATCAGAGTGGAACCGTTTCAAGAACCCAGAACATTTCAGTGTGAGCTCAGAATCCACTGTGACCCAGATCAGGCTGAAATGCTTAAATCTGCCTGCATGTTTATATTTACAAAATATTATTTATTAAGTAAAAAAAAACCTGGTTCTTTTCTTAGATTTGTTCAGGTTATAAAAGCCAAACCTGTACGGCCCCCTCTTTCCTGCCCCCCCCTGTATAATCGGACACCGCTGACCCGTGCTAGCTTCTCCTCAGCGTCCTGCTCGCGTCTGACCCTCAGCAGAGGAAATGTTTGGTTTGATACTTAAGTGTGAAGAGAGCTGCCAGCTTTCATTAGTCCTGCAGGAGAAAAAACAGGAGAAAGGAAACGTCTGTGCCGCGCGAGCCGGCCGCGCCGCCATCACGGTTAATGCTCGGCAATCGGCCGGTAAATATTCCCGCATGTTGGGGCGGCGAGGACTGAACTGAACTAACTGCTCTCGGCTGGAATGGCCGCCGTGGTGCTCGGTGCCGTTTCGGGCGTCGGTGCGGTTTCACTTCTACATCTGTCTGTGTTTTGGTTTGTTTGATGTGCCGGAGGACGAGCTGCCACTTCAGACCCATCTCAGGGAAAATTGGGTGAAATGTGCACCCTGGGTCTCTGTTCAGCCTCAACAGGGGAGTCATTACACCCATTTCTGACAGTCTGAAGCCAGGCTGGTTCTGCTAAGGTTACAATAGAGCACACGGGGATCACGGCGGTAATAATCAGGCTGTGGTGATGCAGGCAGGGTTCGGTTGTTGTAGATGATTTATCAAAGCAAAACAATAAAGGAGGGATTTTACTGGTTAAACTTGATTATTAATGACAATATTACACTACATTTATTTACTAAACAGTTTATGTGTTTAAGGCGCTCGGGTGGCGCAGAGGTCTAGTCCACTAGTTCAGTTTGCTCATGTGATGGATTGAGACCTAAATAATGTAAACTAAATATGAAATAATTAGTAAAAATGTCTGTATGATAAAATCCAGGTTGAACATTTGTGTGAAATTAAACACACACACACACACACACACACACACACACACACAGTAACTGACAGGAAGTCCATAAAGTTTGTTAGTTATGGAGTATTAAATTCTCCTGCAACCCACCGTGGTGTGTGTGTGTGTGTGTGTGTGTGTGTGTGTAGCAGTGGGGTTTCCTTTATGGTTCAGACTAAATGAGATATAGTGTGTATACATTTCAGAGTCATAAATAACCACACGGAAAAAATGCTAAGTTGTTTTTACTGGTGTGATTAGGATTTTTGGTAAATGTCACGTAGACATGTTATTATTATTATTATTATTATTATTATTATTATTATTATTATTATTAATACACACTGATATATGTAAGTGTGCATGTGACACTCATGATGGAAACGTGTGCAGAATGTTCACTACAGGTTTACACGAGAGGCCTGAACGTTTGCATATACGTGTGTCAGAAAATCACCTCTGTACATTTACCCATAACTTTAGCCCACCACGACCCTGACCAGGATAAATAATTAATACTAGATCAGATATGTGCATACGAGGGGGGGGGGGGGGGGAGGTTTGGAGGATGCTGATGCTGACGTTCACACCCGCTCTCTGTATCGATCAGCACAATAAGCATCTCCGTCTTTTTTCCATAAAGAGAATAAAATAGTGCAACTGAAACTTTAGATTTTACATCTATTTAATTATTCATATTTTACAAAGTCAGAACAAAATCTATAAACACTCCTGAGCAACCCGATCCAGTATTGATCACATCCCAGTCCTTCATCTACACTCGTCCATCTACAGTCCTCCCTTCTGCTGTGGAGGAGAAACCATGTGAGGAACCTGATCTCACTGAACTGAACCTGTGATGTACTCACTCTGGTACTGCAGCACCTACTGTCACTGTCACTCACCCACTCACCCACCCTCTCACCCACCCTCTCACCCACTCACTGTGTTTAGCGCTGCATGCTAACGTTCGCTTGTCGTTCCTCAGTCTCGATGAAGCTTATCAAAATAGAGGAGACGCTCATTTGCAAGTGAAATAAGTCATTATCATAACTTTCCCTGCAGTGCACTCGCTGTGTGTGTGTGTGTGTGTGTGTGTTTGTGTTCTGTGTCCCAGAATGCTCTGGGCTGTGCTCATCGGGCTCTTTTTGCATGTGAGACGGGCGCTGATGTTGGAAACGTTCACCATCAGAACATCAGCGTGAGCTTTAATAAAGCTAAATGAGCCGCGCCTCGTCCTCCAGATGGTGGTGTCATGTAGTTAGCGGCGGTCTCTTCACTCTGATTGGTTGAGAAGCGGTTCGTAAGCGGTACATGATGATGTTTGACAGCGGTGGCCGGGCGTGCGGGCGTTTCTCACCCAGCGTTCCTACCTGAGCCCAGTGTTTAAATTCCACCACTGTTGAAGCCTGAACTGAGGACTGGGTCTGAAGAACCTGCTTTGTTCTCCACATCCTGTATCTGACCCACAGCTTCTCTCTCTCTCTCTCTCTCTCTCTCACCTCGCTCTACCTAGCGGAGGGTGGGGGGGTGGAGGGAGGGATTGTGAAGCTGAATTTCGGGGTCGCGACCCCCTTTTAGAGATGACAGACTTTGAGAATGGAGCAGCAGTATTGAGAAGCTGTGAACCGAAGCTTCAGAGTTTTCACATGGAGCGAGTGAGGAGAGTCGCAGGAATGCTGTGATGATGCGTCCAATCACTCACACAGACCTATTCTACACCCCCCCCCCCCCCCACACACACACACACACACCCCCTCAACATGCTCACCTGAGCGTCCCACAGTCACAATCACAATTATTTTCCCACACACACACACACACACACACACCTCTCACCTGAGGGTCAGACAGTCAGAACTGAAATGATATTTAGAATCAGATTCTGTGCTTCTGTTTTTGGGCGCTCAGGTGGCACAGCGGTCTGTAACGCTAGAGCTGGAATCCAGGTTTGAATGTCAGCAGTGCTATTGTCTGGCCAGGCATCTACACAGACATGATTGTATGACAGAGGGGTGGCCGAAGCCCTAGGACGGATTAGCGCCCCGTTCAGGCTGTTCCTGCCTTGCCAGTGTCAGTGTCTGATCTGAGCCGTGCTACACGTGTGTCAGACGTGTGTTGGTCTATGTTAGTAGACCAGTACTGAGGAGAACCGGAGGTGTTCAGGCAGCGTAACCTAACACGGATGTTTGTAGGACTCGAGGAGAAAGACGTGGTTTTAGAGTTTAAAATCATTTTCTCTCTGTTTTTGACGTCCTGCAGCTCTGAGCCGCCGTCAGCAGCTAAAGTCTTTCCTCGGTCCAGCAGGAAGAATCGAGCTGATCGCTTAACGACAGACGACAGAGGAACAAAAGAGCCTCTGATAGGGGCACCAAAAAAATAACGTTTTCCTAGAGAGAACCGAGAGAGAGAGAGAGAGAGAGAGAGAGAGAGAGAGAGAGAGAGAGTCAGGAGGTGATTTTCAGGTGTTTATTTTATAGTTGTGTGGAGTTTAAGTGGGCTCTGCTCCGTGTGTGTGTGTGTGTGTGTGTGTGTGTGTGTGTGTGTGTGTGTGTGTGTGTGTGTGTGTGTGTGACGAGGGGAAAATGTGAGGAATGAAACAGAAAGACAAATTGTTTTCCTAGGAAGTAATTAGGTTGAGGCTTGTAGAGGAGGATCTCAGTACAGTTCTACAGTAGGAACATCTGGATGGAGTTAGTGCTGATGTTGATCGCTGCTCTCTGAGGGAAGAGCTCACAGACACCAGAGCTCAGGACCTTCAGGTTCCTCGTGTCCTCCACCGTCCTGCTGAAGGAGAACTTCTCCATCACACCACATCTCTCTCTCCTCTGTAATGTAGCACACGCCGCCGCGTCTCACTGATTTATTGTTTTCACTTTTACGAGTTTATTAAATACCAGAACAAGAAAACAGCCATAAATATAAAGACACTCATCATTATTTATCCTGTGCCAAGATTTTCACTGCACTCTTAAAAGATCTAAGATTATTACATGCTAAATAAATAAATCAATATAACCTAATAAATAATCTATATATTTCTATTAAAAAAATACATAAAATTTGATCCGAAGTGTCCAAGTCTTCACGTCTGTACATTTACGTGAAGCACAACAGACGTCCTTAAAAATAAATAAAGTTAAACAAGTGTAATGTAAGCAGTGACGTGTTTGATGTATTAATAACAATAAAATCTCGATTTTTTACTATTTTAAGTCGTTATTTTATACATTTATACATTATTGTCACTTTAAAGCATCTCAGACTGATGATTCCAGAATAAAAACACACCTGGTTCTGGTTCTGGTTGGGTTTGGGTTCTGGACGCTCAGTAGAGGTTACGAGGATGATGACGGTGTTTGGTGTTTGATGGCGCTGATGATTCCGTCAGTATTCTGTACGGTGTCGAATAAGCCGTTAGCTCTTTTCCGCGGGTGTATCAGCGCTAAGTGGGCGTCCATCCGCGTGCTCTACAGACCGATAAACGTTTCCGTGTGTACAGAACTCCTGTGAAAGCACTTAGCGCTCATCCGTCGCCGCTCGTTTGAGCTTAACGGTGTTTACGAGAGCTTAAGAAGCTGCAGTAACGAGTCTCGCGAGTTTGTGTACGACGCCCTGATGCTCGCCGCTGCAGTGCTTCATGGGAAATCCTGGGAACATCAGAGGTTCCTGCATTCTTCATTCATGACTGTCTTCTCTACCAATGAAACTGAATTGTGATTAAATCATACAGCAGTAAATCAGAGGTGGCTGCTTTGTTCACAGTTCTCCTTCTAGTCATGTTTGGTATCAAGTAAAAACATGGCAGACTCCCTCGCTAAGTGACTTGCATCTGACAGAGTGCAATAAGTGCAGGGACTAAATTCTACCCACTGACCCTTTAAAATAAAATCCTTTTGCTATCAAGTGCGTCTGTAACTGATCACACAAACAGCCAGCGGTCCGTCTCCTGCACCCATGACACTCCTAAATCTTCATGTGAGGTCACTAACTCAAACACACACACCAACACCAACCCCAAAAAAACCCAAACGCTCCACCTCTGGCTGCCTCCTGCCCTTATCGGAGTACACGGAGCCCCAGAGAGAAGCAGAAGGGCATGGGGTCAAAGTCTTTTCCTCTTCGGTTTTGGGAGCTCGCTGGGAGAGACGAGCTGCGTTAGAGCAAAGGGTCTCGGGGTCAAGATTTTAATTCTGTTAAAGAACAGCTGGTTCCAGTTTCTCTACACTTCACCCCCCCCCCCAACACACACACACACACACACAGAAAGATGAAAAATTTGTTCGGAGGGAACCAATAAAATAAAAGAGGTTTTACAGCTAAAAGCGCTGGTTTACTCTCCGCCTGAGCATGAGTTTGGAATGTTGTAACGTCAGTCGGTTCGGGTCGGGTTTACACGAGGAAACGCTTTTATTTTCTCTCTTTAATCTCAGACTCGTGCAGAATCATAATTATACATCACAAAGGAATTTCTGCACAGACGACGGTAATAAATGTACTCGTGGATCGATATTTAGCGAGGCGCTCTGGTATAAAATCTTTTAATTTTATTTAACTTCACAATAACAACAAATCAATTCTGTTTAAATCAGCCGCTGTAAATTAAAGCAGAAGAAGAGCCGTCGCTTGGATTGAATTTTACCTCGCATCGCTTTTCAATTTTCATTTTCCAACAGCACGTCCCACTCTGCCCAGTTTCCATCTGGATCTCTAACAGGACTCCCAAACATCCAGGCTCCTCTTCCAAGAGCGGACCCGGACGGGTGGGTGGGTGTGTTTGGTACGGAGGGGAATTCGGGAACGAGGGGGCTTCATAAACGGCAAACCAATACCAGATTTCAGTCTGTAGAAGAAAACGGCCGGGGGCCGTGCCGGTGTGTGGCTCGGCAGCAATCAGAGGTCATAATTTCATTGGCGGTTAGCATCAGGTTCAATTTTTCTAGTATGTTACGTTTAGCGAGGACGTCTGGTTTGCGTTAGCGTTGGCTCGGAGCTGAGGAACGCGCCGGCCTCTCCAAAAAAACAAAAAAAAAAACAAAGCCGAGCCGAGCGAAGGGAGTGGTGGATGCGCTCGTTATTCCTGAGATGCCTCCGAGTTTGGCACAGCGGAACTAGAATACGAGCTGGGTTTCGGCGCGGTGTTTGTTTTTGGCATCGAGGCTGATTGAAAGCAGAATGAGATGAACGATTAAATGTTTTAAATATTTGAAATCGGCCCTTTGATGCCCCGCTGAACTCGGTGTGTTTCATGGATTATTAAAAATGGCTTCAAATGGAACACAAACTGGTGGAGGCTTCCAGCTTTTAGCACCGATTTCTTCTAGAATTGAATCATTCTAGAACCATGAGGATCTGCAACACCAGGTCTGGGATCAGAAGTTTGAGAATAAAGAATCAGGAATGAAAGTGATTGTAGAGTTTATGATCCGGTATCAGTGGGTTTGTCAGCAGTGTTCAGTATCATAAGCGCTATTGTTTTTATTTTATGGTTTTGATCAGTTTTGTCACTGATGCACTTAATCCTTAATCCAGAGATTATTAGAACATTGGCACCACTGGACCATTGTTAGATCTGCAACCACCATATACCAACACCCCCAGTAAGAGTCAAGAATCAATGTGCCCAAGAATTTCATTATTATGTATTATTATATCATTACCACCAGCTTTATTGTTTTGGTGCAGCCACACAATATTCTGGCCAAAATCCCACACAGTACACACACTCTGGACACACTCTCTCTCTGTGTGTGTGTGTGTGTGTGTGGCAGTTAAGTATAAATGCTATAAACACTACACTACGTGCCTTGTGCAAATTGTACATCAGATTAGTACTGCCCCAAACACTAGAGTCAGCACTCTCCAAATGCCCTTCTGAGTTTAAACAAATCAGTCCTGACCCCACCCTGTATTTTACCCCGCTGTAATTCTGAATAGGCGTGTCATGCTCGTTTACTCGTATTAAAAATCACCAGCTCCAGTTTGGATGAACCACTAATAGATTCCCCCCAGTAGTCACATTCATAGATGTACAGCTCCACCCCCCCCCCCCCCTCCCACCCCCCCCATGATGGGATTTATTTTTATTAGCACAGAGCAGGTGGGATACGAGGGGGAAGTGGTTTTAGGGCGTGATTTAAATCTTCACCACGGGAATTCCACAGTCGTTGACATTATTCACGCCACATGGACCAGAGCTGCCAAACCCGCCCTGATGAAAAGCGTTAATCAGGTCAAAGCTGAATTCAGATTCACATGTTCTCCTTTCTCTCTGCAGGAGTGTGATCAGGTCCACATCGACGACGTGTCCTCCGACGATAACGGACAGGATCTCAGGTAAATCCAGCACCTCCACTCACACCTCTGTGTGGCCGAGCTCTTTATTTAGCACACGTGACGGAGACGTGATCACACGCTCGGCTCTCTTTCAGGAGAAGTGATCGTCATGCAGAGCTTGTAAATCTCGGTGCAGTTTTCATTTGTATATTTTAGATTTAATTGCGTAACGGATCCCCGAGCGAGAGCCGAGTCGGTGGAAAACCCGGATCATTGACGTACCAGCGCTCATTTTCTCTCTATTTTTTTTTAGCACGTATAACTTCAGTACGGATGGTTTCCACGCCGCCGCCACCAGCGCCAACTTGTGTTTGGCGACGGGCGTGAGAGGAGGCGTGGACTGGATGAGGAAGCTGGCGTTCCGCTACAGACGAGTAAAAGAAATTTACACCACCTACAAGAACAACGTCGGAGGTAATTCGGTAATAAAGCACTCGCGGCCGATCGCTGGTCCGAGCGGAACGCCGGTACCGACCGGGTCGAGGCTAAACGCCGACCGTCTTCTGGTTTCAGGACTGCTGGGTCCAGCCAAGAGAGAAGCCTGGCTTCAGCTGCGGGCGGAGATCGAAGCTCTGACCGATTCCTGGTTAACGCTGGCACTGAAAGCACTCACATTAATCCACTCAAGGTAGAAGCTTCACCCACCACACCCATCCAGAACACACACACACACACACACACACACACACACACACACACACACCTCATGTAATTACTGAAGAGTGCTGCACTGTACCGCACACACACACACCTGAGCAGCTCTGTCCTGGACTGGATTTACAGAGGTGTGAAAAAGTAATAGCACCCAAAATCACCCCCAAACCCCCATTCTTTTTTTAACTTCTGTTGTTTATGCAGATTTGTTACACTGAATGAGCAGGTCAATATCAAATTAAAGTTATCAAACACACATATCACCCCAGCTTTCACTTCACTGTGATTGATACTGGTTTAACTCAGATACCAGACACGAGCTTTTACCAGGTCACGGAATCTCTACTGGATTCGAGTAAGAGCTCGTTCTGTCCGTCTTCAGCTCACAGACACATGACCTCACGTTCTCCTCAAGAGTTTTCTAATAACGAGTGGAATTTAAGGCTCACTTGATGATGACGAGAAGTGATCCAGTCCTGACACTGACGTTGCTCTTGGTTAGCAGTGCCTAGAAATCCAGTTTAGTCTCCAGCTGAGGCGACAGACGTCTAGAACTCCCAGAGACGTTCAGCATGATTCTGTGACTTCCTGGATGAGTTGTCCCTAAACTGTTGAAGTAATTATAATCCTGGCTACTCCAGGGTGGATTTACAACTCCGAGATTCCTCCATTTGGAGACGAAAGCTCTTGTGAGTCCTGGAGCCTCAGCACTGTGTTCCTGTAGAAACTTCCTGGCTGTGTTTAGAGGCTGTTAGTTTAATTAGACGGGAGTCTGATATATTTTCCTCTCTGATAAACGAGCCACGAATGTTTAAATCTTAATATTTCCCTTTTTTACTCCCCAGATCAAACTGCGTGAATATTCTGGTGACCACGACGCAGCTGATCCCGGCCCTGGCTAAAGTGCTCCTGTACGGCCTGGGAATCGTCTTTCCCATCGAGAACATCTACAGCGCTACTAAAATCGGTGAGTCTTCACGTGATGTGCACCGTGATGTTGTTGGATGTAAACGGGGCGGGGTGCAGACGCGACCCGCTGTAGATACGTGAGAGGGTTTGAGGTCCGTTTCTGAGGAGAAGGTCCTAATCAGGCGGAGCTGGGGGGGGATACGGGGCCGGGTTCCTGCGTGCATATGAAACCACTTCGGCAAATTTATGTCATTCCACATGGACATTTTAAACACCCCCCCCACACACACACACACACACACCCCGTTCCCTTTACCCAGCTCTGCAAATGCTAAATAAACTCTGAGCTGGGAGGGCAGGGTTTTTCGGCGGGGCAGAGATGGGTGCAGGGGCGGATGGTTCTGGTTGCGGGCTGCACGCCTGCCTAAACTCTGGCATTAGCATGTGAAGCTGATTTAGCTCGTTAAACTCCATTTGTCCCAGATTCAGGGAGGAGAGAGACTCACTTAATGCTTCTCAGGCCGCTTTTATCCGAGCATCGATCTTATCGAATCACCTCCAGCTCCGGCTAAGTGTTTACACCGGGTCATTTATGTGACTTATTGCGTATTTACAGAGCTCTCGCATTTAGGACGCACTAAACCCCCTCTCTCTGTTTCTCTCTGTTCTTCACAGGCAAGGAGAGCTGCTTCGAGCGAGTAATCCAGAGATTCGGGAGGAAAGTGGTTTACGTGGTGGTGGGAGACGGAGTGGAAGAGGAGCAGAGCTCCAAAAAGGTAATTCAGACCCTCTGGACGACCTCTTCTACCCAACCCCCCCTTTATCCTTCACTTTGGTCCATTTAGTCCCCAAAAGCTGATTGGCCGAGGGAGAGAATAGCTTCCACTATTGAATCAGCACTGACAGCTCGAGTGTAGAAGGGGGCGAGATGGTGTAATTATACAGTGCTGAGCTGAGCCCGGCCAGCATGAATGCGTGTAACGCTAGACAAGTCCTTTCAGGCATGATGGAGGGCCGAGGTAAAAACAGAGCACGCGTTTAAGCAGCTTAGCGCTTCGTTTCTGCTCCGACAAGCACTGTGGGACGAACGGACGCCGTTTGAAGTGTCGTACGACACGCCGCCAGCAGCCTCGGCTTGTATTCACTCCGCTTTTCAAAGGAGGATTTGCAGGATTCATGTTACCTGCTGACTCTCCACAAGCTCGCCGTGCGCTGCCAAGATCTCATGTAAACCCGACGCTCCGACCCCAAACCGCACGAACACACAGATGTTCAGGAGCTAATTCATTACTACAGGGAACCGAGGTGCTCTCCGGAGAGCCAAAACAACAAGATCTGGAACAGACCAACGCCTGCCAACGGCTTCTTTTATTTATTAATGATTATTTTCTGACACGTATTTAGTTGCACTTGTCATTTAAACATTCCAGCGATGTGCAGAAACAGAACAGTGACCGTTTACCTTTCCTGCCGACGTGCCACGCCTTTATTCACTATTTATTATACATGGGAACCTTAATTCTCTTTACTCATTTGTAAATGCACTTTCATCTGTATTCAGCTGACTGCAGCACTAAGGTCCAGTCCGTTATGAGCAAGGACGGGTCGAGGCGAGCCAAGTTGCCAAAAAAAACCTGCATGAACAGTAATTATAAACAAATGTGAGGTATTTCACCCTCTACAGGGCAGAACATGATCAAATACTTGAAGGAATCCAGAGAAATCTTTGAATCATCTCTGCGTCCACGAATGCAGGCTAAGATACGTTTACCAGGCCGGGCGTCTACACAGACATGATTGGCATGATTGACTGTGGCTTGGGATCCACAGCAACCCTGACCAGAATGAATAAATTCCCTCACCCTAGACTGTGTTAATTATGATTGATTACAAGTTAAAACAATTAAATTATGATGAATTAATGATTAATCGTTCAGCTCTACAGGAGCTTCTTCATCTCTGTTCTGACTGAGACCATCGTGAGATAAAAGTCAGAGTCGCAGCTCAGACTGTCGTCAGTCTCTTCCCTCTTTTGTCCCTAAAACAACCCCGCTCCCCTTAATTGCCCCGCTGAGGTGAGGGGCAGATAGCATCTGTAGCTTCAAACGTTAAAAGCAGGGGAACATTTACACAACAGAAGAAGAAAAGAGCTGTTTCAGGGTCAGTGCCGCTCCTCTAAGTGGAACGTTGAGAAGCAGCAGCAGTAAATGGATCCTCTAAACTCCTCACGCCGTCTTCATTCACTCACTCACGTTTCAACTAACGGCCCAAATAAACCAGCAAAACCATCGTGGTTTATTCCTGAAATCATCTGAACTCATAATCACTGGAACTAGATGCTGGTCCACCAGAACCTTTAGATCCACGACTCAGCCAATTGTGTCGGTTTAGATGTTCAGAGCTGATAGCACTAATGAGATTCGAACCCAGAACTCACATGCAGTACCTTCTTCAACAAGAGTGAGGCAGTGGTGGCGTATCGGTAAGCGGGACTGGATTAATAACCTAAAGGTCACTGGTTCAAGCCCCACCACTACCACGTTGCTTCTGTTGAAAGTCATCTGGAAAGACCTAATTAGATTCTGAAGTGTGTCTGTGAGAATTTGTGCTCATTTAATCCAGTCCAGAAGGTCTGGCTCTCAGTGAACGTTCCAATTCACTCCTAAGGTGTTCAGTGGAGTTGCTCCACTACTAACTGTTTAAACCTTGAGTTTATAGAGCTTGCTTCGTGCACAGGGACATCATGCTGGAAGAGGAAAAGGCCTTCCCTAAACTGTCCACAAAGTTGGAAACACTGATATTATATAATTGATTTTGCAGTGATCATCAGAAGAGCTGGAATGACGTTTTGTGATGTTTTGTGTTCGTGTGTTCAGCACAACATGCCGTTCTGGAGGATCTCCAGTCACTCGGACCTCATGGCTCTTCATCACGCTCTGGATCTGGAGTATTTGTAGCACTGTGACGTCTCCGTCTCTTCGTTTCTGCCACCGCTTCCACCCAACAGGGTCGACACACCGGACGGGGGGAGAACATGTCAAACCCCGATTAGAAAAGTTAAACAGACAGCGTTTTGTGTGAACCCTGAGGCTGGGCGTCGGGGGAGAGAATCGAACGTTACCGTGAATTGACTCGGCCGGTTTGTGGAAGAGCCGTCGGTTTGTTCGGTGGCGTGTGCGAGGGTTCACAGCCGCGAGGGATCCAGAGCTATCGACCGCACCACTCTCCAACCCTTCATCAACAACCACTGTGCTGGATGATCTTCTGACTGATGATGGGAGACGTTTCTCCAGCACCACTTCACATCTCGGAGTCTCTGAGAGGAACCGCGCCGGATCCTGACCCGATGTAACGGAGAACCTTGACGTGCGTTTGCTCAGACAATCACTCGTGTACAGTCGGGTTTGGTGTGTGTGTATATTCTTAATCACTGGACTTTATTCCTTCCTGTTCGTGCGGTTCTGTACGTGCTGGTGCGGAGCCTGGAACAGTGTGGGTGGCTTTTAGGTTTCTGTGTAGATACCAGGATTTCTGTGAGCTTCGTCATGACCAAAAGCATGGACGCCACGTGTCAATGATTCTGTTTACGGATTTGTTGATTTTATTCTGTCTGTGCTTTCTAGGATCTGTATTTATTTACAGAATTAAAAACACACCACGTTATGACTATTGGACATGAGATGAATCGAGAATAGAAATGAACCCACTTCTGTTTCCGTCCCGATCAAAGTTTAAACGCCTCAAACCTCCACGATCGTTCAGTTGTATTTTTTGTACTGGCACTAACTGCAGGAACTTGTACAGTACATGTTACAGCACACGTCATTTTTGTATGAAGTAGCTCATTAACATGTCTGAGGGAACGTCGCTGTAGTCGGGAGAGAAAATCGTCTTCATAGAGCTTAGATGTTAAACTGTGGTCTGTTATAAAGCCACTACACACACACACACACACACACACACACACACACACACACACACACACACACACACGCGCGGTGGAGAACACGCCTGCTTCAGCGACTGTGAATTTTCCTAGCAGGATTGAATGCGTGAGGTTCTGACTGGTTTACACACCGTCCGTGTTTCATTCCTGCGCCTCGGCTCAAGTGTTCTACTGCCCCTTTTACCCCCCACCCTTTAAGATTCAACCCTACTAAAGCATCTCAGTGCCCTTTTAATTCCCTAAAATACGCCCGTTTTGTCCTTACATTAAAAACATTAAATTTAGCCCCCTTTACCATCATACCTCTCGACCCTTTCACTTTTGCCCACTTATAGAACTTCTGCCCCCATGTATGCATCTGCAACCCCATACAAATCGCCCCTATTAATGTGCTGCCCCTTTAAACCCTCTGCTTACTCCTTCACCCCAATCTAGAACCTGCTACTATTAACCCCGTCTACACCTCAAATCTGCCAAGATCTGCCCTTTTCACCCCGTCCATAATCTAAAATCTACCTCTTTACACCTGTACTCCTAAAACTCCCACTTTATTTCCTTGCAAAGTTTGAATTCTGCCTTTAGAAGGGGTAGATTTTATATAAGAATGATAATCTGCCTCTTCGTGCCCACTATCTAAACCTCTGGAATGTAAATCTTTATAAAATATATATTCTTTACTTCTTACTCACTAATTTAACCCCCAGGTCTGGTCCTGATCTGGCCCTCCAAACCCCCCTCATCATCTCAAATCTCTGCCCTCACTCCCTCATCCCAGAGTACCACATATTGCTGCTAGTTGATGGTTCATATTAGATTAAATGTTTTATACATTGAGCTTTTTAATAATATTAATAATTATTATTAATAATAATATTGCAAACTGGAAATGATTGATGTTGACGGAACTCGTCACGAACACACGTGTCTGCAAACAAAAAAAGAGAAATGTACAGATGTTTTTGGACATTATTATTATTATTTGATTGTGTTTAAATTAATAAAACAATGATTTGTGAACTGTAAGACGCTGTGCAGAATTATTCCTTTCTTCGTGTATTTAATCGCTGTTTAATCCTTTATTTAAGGGAACAGAGGAACTCACGTTTGTGCGACTGACTTCTGTTATTAATGTGTTCTGATGGAAGCCCTCTGTGTATGAGGCTGCACAGTTCACCACAGACAGATGAAAGAAGCTCGACTGCTCCAGTGAATCCTACTGTTAGATTGTGTCTGATACAGGGTCATTAATCACACACGCCCTGGCACCAGATACCACAGGAACCCTTCAGGTGTCTCAGCAGCATGTTAAGCGGTCCTGATGTTCTGGCTCAGAACAGTCGGTGCATGTATAGTTAGGACGCTACACACACTTTCTAACCCTCAGCACATATTTAACTTCAGATTTCTCTAAACGTTGGTTTATGACAGTGTTAGTGAGAGTAAATCTGCTGAGTTTAATGTGGAAAACTGTCGCCTCTGATGAATAATCTGCCGTTTCTAGACTCCAAGTTTAAAAATCGTGTTTTTTGGAGGCGAGTGATGATGCCAACTGAAATTTCTCTTTACAGTGCAGCCAAGTTCCCCGTTTAAAAAAATATAAAAACACTGAACCGCCCCACACACTTTCTAAGAGCTGGTTTAAATAAGACATGAGAAATATTTATGAGGCTGATTGTATTTATTTTATGAGGCGGTCACGGCGACGACTGGCCGAGGAAGAAAGGCTCTCCACCATGCGTGGAATTTGGTTGCGACCTCTTTTCACTCTTTAATAACATCAATTATATTTTCAGATTTAGTCTGCGAGTTCAGATTGTTATTACAGGAACAGAAGAAAGAAATGATGATCATGATGATGATGATGATGAACTCGCCCACTTCCGAATAAACCAGAGAGAAAATCTGAGAGAGAGTCAGTACTAGTTCTCATGAGTTCAACACTTTCCTCCTTCTGGTTTTGCTGTTCTATAAATTACATTTAGCAACCTAAAACAACATAGGGGGCAAAATTAGGATTTAAACCCCAGCCTCTCCTGTAAAGCTAGGGTTATATATAATAATTATTGTATTGATATTGTTGATTAACTGTGAAGCCCTGTCTATCCAGTACTCAGAACAGCAGAGGTGTTGCTACTACTGATCACCGAAACAGGTATTACCAGATACAATTTCTCCTGGTTTACCTGGTGAATCCAGTTTAATAAATTGAATTCAAGCCTCAAATCTGAAATCGTCTACATTGCAAATATTTAGATTTTTAATTCAGGAAAAAAAATGCAACACAGGCCTGAAATTCTTTCTGACCTAAGAACAACATCCTGTTAACATTTTAATGAATCAGAAAAAAATAAACATTTGCTTCCAGGTTTTTTAATCCGAGACTAAAACTGATGTAAATTAACCAAAAACTGAAAGTAAAACTGATGTAAACAGTAAACTATAAATAGATTAGATCCATGTTAGTTCTGTCTGCTTGTGCGTGTATATATATAAATAAAACTGTCGTGTTTTCACTCTTTCATGTGCTCCATGTGGTACCTCGTCTCCCAGTTCTTCACCCCACTCCTGTTCTGGTTGTTTCAGCTGTGCAGGTTCTGACCTTTGCCCGTCTGATGGTGGATTTGCAGCATTAAACCATCGGTGTGTTTGACCGGCCCGGCGTGGGCTCACCGGCGGCTCGTTCCGCGTCTCCGTCCCTCAGGTTCTATACCGTAAAAAACAGAGGAAGAATAAAGAACGGCACGATGATTTAGTGTTCAGGTCCAGACAGAGATTTCATGCAGATTTGTGCAGCACTGAAGATCATATTACACACGCTATCACAGAGTCCACGACCTGCAGAGCACATTTACTACCCCAGCACCTATTAATAGGACCTTTTACCCCCCCACAGATGTTACAGCTAATAACGGTTCGTTCTGTCTATAAAAAATGAGAAACGAGGGAAAGAGATATTTCTTACACCTCAGACAGGATGAAACAGGTGTGTTCTTAAATTTCTGCTTCCATTCTGGATTAAACTGCATGAATTCAGTTATAACCCAACATAAATCCATCGCTCTTATTTAATTAACAATTTAATCAAGAAAACAGTCCAATAATTGGCTTATTAAATGAACAGTTTAAAAAAAAAACCCTGATCTCTTCCTTTAATCACTTAAATAATTAATTCATCACTCGAGTGTAAGCAACTTACCAAACAAATTGAATATTACCAGAACAAGAAACACAAAAAGGAGCATTAAAAAGAATGTTACTGCAGAGAAGCTAAAGCAAAATAATATATATATATATATATAAATAAACAATAATAAATAATGAACAGTAAAATGACTTCAGGGACCCTGCAGGTACCACGTTTACTTTGACTCCAGAAGCCGATACAGTGATACTGTAATGATTAATGATTATTTAATGTATTATTATATATTTACTGCATCGTTACACCCCCTTGTTTAAACAGTTTAGAGTTTCTAGAGGGCCACGCTGCACACGGAGCCCGAGTGGCCCCTATATTTTGCGATGTTATTTCCAAACCCTTCTGCTGTGCAAACACAAAATGTGCATTTTACAACAGGAGCCGGAGCGTCAGCATGGTTAATGATGGCAGTTATTACTCTAAAGTGAGTGAGGGGAACTGGATCGACTTTCCGCAGTTTTCTCTCGTATTTTTGTGAAACCTCCACCTGCGTTTGTGGTCACATGGTGAGCTGAGCGAGAGAGCGAGTGGCGGTGAGTTTTACGTTATACAGTCGTACGGGGCTCGTTTCTTTGGCAGCGCTGAGCTTAGAGAAGTGATTTTCAGCTCCCCGCGGGACTTCATTTGAGTTCGGACCTCCCTGTCTGGTGTTAATTGGTCCGAATTTCTGCCGTTATGAGTCGTTAAGGCCGCGGCTCAGCTGGCCCCTCTTCAGCTTCTCTGTGAGTTTAATAAACTTTACTCCATCCGGTTAATAAAACAGCGCTCGGGGCCCGGCTCGGCTTGTTTTTACTCAATAAGTCACGACTTTTCCCTCCCGCACTCACTTTGTCCTGCTCTGCTTCTCACTCAGAGCTCGACCCCTCAGCTCTGAAGAGCACAGAACATTTATTTTCCTTTTTCTGTACAAATGTTAAACTCTGAAACTCCAGCCTGGTACCAGTTAAACATTACTCAGATTGTTTTGAGTTTCTTAAATTAGTCAAATAATTCGTTTTCCTTCCTTAAAACCGAAATAAAAATAAATCTGCTTCATGATTTTATAGTTGTTTGTATTTCATATGTATGTTTTCTGTTACTCGACACTATCGACTCTGATTAAAGTTTAAATCTTCTGTAAATATAATGGATTTTATTATTTAATACTAATAAATAATAATAACTGTACAGTTGCTGCATTACTGGGCAATATGTTGTTTTTATCAATATACTTAATTGGTAAAAATGTTTTTTTTTTCAGGTTTTTGGTTCCGCTGAATGAACTGGCCAACATGAATGTTGTACCACATTAGAAAAACTGTAGATAAAAAAAAAAAATCACTAAACTTCTAAGGATTTGTTTTTATAAATAATTACTTATTTATTACTTTATTATTGTCAGACTCTTTTTATGGCATATTTTAAGCTACTGTACCTGCCTCTGCTCCAAATAATTCAGTTTCAGCCCGAGTTACTTATCGTTATTATTATTATTTTTCATAACCAATTCCCTATCTCGTTCTGGACCTGTGCTGTATACACGACACCCACGCTAACAGCAGGCTAGCACACGACTCCTCCGGCACATGTGGAGCTGCAGCAGATCCCTACAGACAGCTTTAACACAGATAGAAGAACACACTGAGCTCTCAGTATTCCTCTGCTGCCCGAGTATTTTCAGGTGTGGCTTTTGTCTAGATTTAGTTTATGTTGGAGTTATGAGTGCTGCCGACACCAGGGGAACACTGTGGAAGGTATGGACTACTGAGTAGCAAACAGGTAAATAAGCAGTTATTTTACAAAAGAAATACATTTACATTCTTAATCTGCCGATTAGAGCCGAATATTAACGTCAATCACGTCGATCTTATTTTAGTACGTCAGTGCAAGTTAAATAGTTCAGACATCCCCACACATTTTCTGAAGTACCTGAACATTTCTGGTAAACATTTAATGAGAGAATTTGGCCAGCCTATAGTGACTGACAGATCTGAGAGGAACTGGAGGCTGACAGACTCTCTTTATTTCGGGGGGGATGATGTGTTTCCCATGCTCTCGGACAGACAGAGCACACCTGTCCCACATCGGAGTGCTATTATCTCCCAAATCAGGCCTGCTGTCACAGAGTCACGAGTTTATTTTCATAAGGATTTTTTCTCCCTGTCTGTCTCTCTTTAGCTGGAATGTTAATGTCTTGTTCCACTCGGATAGAAATAGGAATGGAAATCACTCTTTGCAGAGAAAAGAAAAAGAGGCAAAGCGGCCAAAAAAACTAAAAAAAAAAAAAAAAAAACTAACTACCCACACCCCCGACCCAACCCCACTTCCCAACCTCCCCCCCTCAGAGGGATTACAAAGGCTTTAAACTAGCGGATGAAGAAAAGAAAGGTGGTAAGTGACATTTCTGGTCTGGGAATTTAGCATTCAGCAGCGTGGAAACCTGCCAGAGTCACTGAAGGACCTGGGTAGAGTGTAAACAAATGCCGTGTTGTGATTGCGATGGGGGGGGCAGGTACAGAACGAGTGAAACAGAGGGGAGATGGGGGGGGGATCTGTTAGCCATCAGCAGCATGGTTTCATCCGGCCTCAGACTGAACGGAGGCTTTGTGTACCTGTGCATCAGGAAAAAGGACGATGCTGGAAATGGAACGGCGGCGGAAACCACAGGCTGACGCCCCCGCCTCTTTTTCTCTCTCGTTCTTAAGTCCATCCATCCGTCACTCCGTCTCTCTGTCCATCCCCAAAGGCCCTGCAACACAAGGTCCATACAGAGTGGCGTTCCGCACCCAGGAGCACAGGAAGCTGCTCAGAGTCACTGCCAGATCTAAAAAAAACAAGGGGACATGGAGAGGTAGCCATACATATTTAATCACTTTAGGGAGGGGCAGTGCAGTTTCAGGTTTATAATTCATTACAGTCATTAGTTAGAACGGCTATGAGTTACCCACCACGCTTTATGGCAGTATAGAGACCTAAACATTAACACAGTTGTTTTTTTTTACAGATACAGTGACCCGTATTTCAGTTAGATTGTTAGCAACGTCTCTTAACACAAATTAAATTTAAAGTAACTTATAAACTATTAGCTTTAAATGTGTGTCAACAACTAGGACAACGATGCTGGTTTCCACTAAATGGGACACTGGTGTGGTATAAAGGTATTGTGACTGAAAAGGGTTTGAATCCCAGCTCCACCAAGCAACCACTGATCAAGACCCTTAACCCTTTCTGCTCCAGGGACGCCGTACAATGGCTGACCCTAATCTCTGACCTCAGCTTCTAAACAATAGTTGGGATTTGTGGAAGAATAATTTGACTGTACACGTGTTGACATAGATGACAAATAAAGGCACTTGTTTTTGCCAACTATACCAATTTCTTTTAACAAAAACATTCTGACTAACCAGTGACATATAGTGGGAAGTACATTAGGGATTGAAATGAAAACCATAACCGTATTGAAAGCCACAGATCGTTATGAGCTAAAGTTAGGGTTAAACATTGCATACATTAGTGTCTGAGGAGTTTAGGATGGGAAATATAATATCTTAGGGTGAAATAAGGGTCGTCCATTAACCCTGGCTGAATAATTCATGTTCTGTATGTCCCTACTGACTGGGTCGTAACCTTAAAACATTAAAATTTATTAACAGACTCACTGTGTAAACCAATACTGCCACTTTAACTATAAAACCCATATAAAACTATAGAACAGATGCTTTATCAAGAACATCGAGGTGATCGTCACTTGTACTTGAAAGTGCTCATGGATCACAGCGGCCTGGTGCACCAGTCCACCACCTCTGAGAACAGGGCTTAAATGTCAGTGGTACTGCTGACCGGCTGGGCGTCTACACAGGCATTAAGACTGTAGAATATAATTCCTTATCAGAGCTTTATCAGAACAGATTACATTAATCAGTGCCTATTGAATTATCATTGTGTAATTCCACGTTTAGTTGAGATTTAAATATGCAATTATTCTGCAAACTGTCTGCACATTATGAAATATAAAATTTAGTAAATAGATGATACTCGTTATAAACAGCACATCATCAGGTAGCAGTCAGCAAGGTTGCTGGGGTAATTTCTGTCAGCCTGTAACAGCAATTATCATTAAATGTGATGTTTAACTATTTAAATAAAGAATATATCTTGAAAAACGTATAGATATGTAAATATAAATGAGTAATATTATTTAGGAAGAAAAGAGAGACTGACAGAAAAACAGCTAAATTTCTCCAGTCGACATCCTATAAACTTTGTCAAATTGGCAGGCCTAATAACCCTAGATATTTTTAATAACATCATTGTTTTTTAACAAATATAATGTTTTATTAATTTAGATGTAATGTTAAATTACCAATATTAATCATTAATACAACTTTCTTACCTCAGTGTTTCTGAGGTAAAATCAGACTGGGCTGATTCAAACTGCATCATGCTGCACTGTCACTAGTGCACTATCTAGTGCACACTGCTTAGTGTTCTAGTGTGGATTTGGAACACTTTCCCGCGTCTTTTGCTTCACGCGCATTTTGTTCCTTCCAAAATAAAATGATTAAAATTGCAATGAAATGATAAATAACTAAATAAACAATTAAATCTGGTCCGACTTATTGAACTGTGAAAACGTAGCAAAACAAAAATATATAAATAGAGTTAAAAAGAAGGAAAACTAGAAACAAATTAAGATGAGGAGCATCATGTACAGTACAAGAAATAAAAACTACCCAGTGTGCAGAGGTGGAATGTATAATGGAATGTACACACAATGTTTAATGGAGCAAGAAGGTTTATTAGCCACATTAATAAAGTCTAATGATTGATGTGTGTAAGACTGGTGTGGAGAGCGTGTCCGTGTTGAGGAGTCTGGTGGCCTCCTGAGATTCCTGAGAACCTCCTGAGTTTTGGTCATCATACTGTGGAAGTGCTTCAGTTATAGGGACAACTACTTTTACAAATTGGTCATTTGGATCCTTTAAAAAACTTTGTTTATTAAAAGAAATGTGATTAAAATATGTTATACAGGTAACATCTTGGATCAGGAGAAGTTCTTCCACACACACACACACACACACACCTTAATAACTGCAGTACAATGAAAAAGTCGATGCCAAAAATTCTCTAATCATCCCATTTCCACATGGAGCTGCCATCCAACATCCGACAGAAATGAGAGGGGGGCAGAGGAGGAAATGAAGAAATAAGATCACATTAAACTATTCATGTCCCTCAACTTACCTCACCTAACCTTACTTTACCTCAACTTACCTCACACTAGCAAACAAGCAGGAAAAAACTGGAACGTGTCTGTGCTTGTCTAACGCTATTGTTAATTCTAATGACAGATAGTAGTCAATCTATTAACAGTGTCTTAAGATTTTTTAGATAAAATCTAAATAAATTGTCCCCGAGACAGCCAATCATACCTGTGTAACAGCCCAGCTGGGTGATAGCACCACTGAGACTTGGGTTCTGTGAAAGGCTAGTGTAATAAACTGCTGCACCACTGAACGTGCAGTCACATTTTATGGACTATTTATGTACAGCCCTATTTATATGGACACAGCTGTAGTCAATCATAATAAATAATAAGAAATGAGGCGACCATGCCACAAAGTTTAATGACATTTAGAACGTTGTACACCACCAGATTAATCATCTAAGCTACTGTTAATATTTCTGATTTAGTCGATTATTAGAAAACAATAAACACAATAAACGTATGGAATGATTCATAAAGGTTGGTGTATGCATGGAAATAAATGGGGGCATTTAGCAGCACTGTATTACATCAACACAAAAATAAATGTTATAATTATTCATTATTTGATTTATGCAGTTCATTCCAGCAAATAAAAAGTAGAAAAAATGGAATTTAATAAATAAATATATAATTTTGATTTGATGTCATTAAGCAGACAGAATCCAGACGGGTTCGTCAGACGTTCTGGTGTAAATTATGGTCCAACAAATGCAGACGTTCATTTTCGTTACTGCAGAATCATGTTGGAATGCAGAACAACTTCAGCTATTGAACCTCCACACACTGGTTTTGTATATTAGCGGTGTGAGTAATGTCACTATAAATCTGGAGTGTTTTGGGAACACCAGACAGGAACACGTGTGTGTGATGTGTGTGTACGGTGCTGCAATTAAAAAAGCACCCCCGTCCACCCCGCTGTTTAAAAGTGCAATAACAAACAGAGTTTTACACTCTGCCAACCGGTCAAACATCAAACAAACATTATATTAAAATACACACACACACACACACACACACACACACACATAATTATATCAGGATGTGTACCTCCACCACGACCTGGAAACTTCTAACATCTCACTTTTCACACTGATGGACCTGACTTTACTACATGACATTAATTTAGGG
Organism: Trichomycterus rosablanca; assembly: GCF_030014385.1. Taxonomy (NCBI): domain Eukaryota; kingdom Metazoa; phylum Chordata; class Actinopteri; order Siluriformes; family Trichomycteridae; genus Trichomycterus; species Trichomycterus rosablanca. Next base: position 19,614,096 of record NC_086010.1, read on the forward strand.
AATTTTAATAGAAGGTAAGATGGGCGGAGTGGGTGGTGCAGCCGGTAGCGTGAGGACCTGCGGTCATACATCATATTTAATAATGTGAAACTAATAATGACTACAGGGTGGCACACTGCAGTGTAGGTCTTAGGGATGTGGGTTATGTTTGCACAGCTCCAGAGACCTGGGTGTAAGCTCCTCCCATGGGCACTATCTAAAGGAGTTTGGCATGTTCTCTTGGTGTCCATGTAGGTTTTCTTCAGGTATACATGAATACAAACACATGATGAATAAATGCTTGAACTGGAATGCCTAAACAGATCATACACTACATAGCCAGAATGATTATAGTTATAGCACCTGTGTGTTTTAGCTACAAAGTATATATACAGTAGGTATAGGTCTGCATTATTCTATAAGACATGATGCAGTGTTTCTGCGTGTGCTATATGATCTGTGAGGATGTTTAAAGTGTTAGCATGTTTTAGAGCTCGTTGATGTCACATTTTTCTCCTATTATGGTGCGCGGCGTGTAATGGACTGGTTTTCGAGTCCTCAATCCACTTTTCAGGCTTTTAACTCTTTTCCAAAAAGTGCTGCAATCTCATAAAAATCTGGTGAAGCCGGAGTGATGTAATGCGCCGCCGGCGTCGGAGAGGAGCACAGGAACTCTGATTAACTGAACTCACAGAGACGACATGACAGAGACTAATTACTCTCATTTATCAGCTTTCTTTCTCTCTCTCTGTGTGTGTATAAACTAATTGAAATCCTGGAACCTGTCACGCTTCCAGCTATTGTGGATCTTCATCTCCTGGGTGGGTGGCTGAGATAGAGAGAGAGGAAATGAAGATTTAGCTCTAAATAAAGCAGGCCTTTGTCTAGACGAATCTCGAGCAGAATGGTAAATGCGCTCTGAAAATGCGTTAATGCCACGTGAAGCGTCTCAGCGCTGCGCCGACATCCCGGCTCATCCAGGAAAACAGCACCTCTCTCTCTTCCGCCATTAAACGCCAAATCTAATTATTCTGGACTGAAGCAGCTGCTGCAGCCCTTTAGAGAGAGGAGAGAGTTAGAACTAATACCCCTGTGTGACAGGAAGCAGTAAAAACCTGCTATAGCAGTCGCCGTGGTGTGATCAAGCTATCGACCTCTGTTTGATGGTTGTGGTTATTTTATATTCGTGAATAAGTGGATAATTTCAGTTCATTGAGTAAAATATGATATTATACAAAGGGAACTTAAATAAATAGAAAAATCACAAATCACACTATTATTTAAATAAAACAAAGTTATCTATCCTACAGCACCTTAAATATTGTACAGGGACACTAAACCATGATATAAATGATAAAAGAGAAAGAACATATATACAGTATGTATATTTATGTATGTATGTGTGTGTGTCTGGAGGCTGTTACAAAGCCATTTCTAAGGCTCTAGGACTCCACTAAACCACAGCAGGAGAAAATTGGACAGTGGAGGATCTACCCTGGGGTGCCTGGCCTGCTCAACGACAACTGATCCAGAAAGTCAAAAAAGCTTAAAGAGAAAATATTTGGGGTTTATGACTCCCCAAATAAGCACTATTTAACATAAGCACTGATGTTTCTCCCACAAAAGACAGAAAACATTTTTTTTTTTTTTTTTTACATTTTCAGCATTTAGCAGAAGCTTTTATCCAAAGCGACTTACACAGTGAGCGGAACACAATGAGCAATTTAGGGTTAAGGGCCTTGC
>NC_086010.1:19620817-19648317 GCF_030014385.1 Trichomycterus rosablanca
CTGATCAGAGCCGGGATGTGAAATCTGTCAGAGGAGCCACAAAATAAATAAAAAAATAAATAAAAACTCCGGCTGATCTGTTCTGATGCTCCTCTGACCTCAGTGAGCTCACGTTTACATACTCAGCATTTATCAGACGCTTTTATCTAAAGTGACTTACAGCATTGGGACAGTATATTATCTAAGCAATTGAGGTTTAATTAAGGGCTTAAGGGCCCAACAGTGGCAACCTGGCAATGGTGGGGCTTGAACCAGCAACCTTTTGATTACTAGTCCAGCACCTTAACCTCAAGGCTACAACTGAGCTCAAACTAACTTCTCAGTTCAAGCTCTCTGAGACAGAGGAAAGCTTTAGTGGTGTATAAACTTTGGCATGTTCTCCTTTTTAAATCCATGCAGGCTTTCTTCAGGACCTCCACTTTGCTCACAATCACATGCAGAAGTTGTGTTGGCTGTCCTGAATTCCACCTCAGCGTGAGTGTGTAAGTAATGCGCTGTGCTGGATAGAGTTTCCTGGGTGATACTGACCCCACTGAGACCCTGACCAGGATGATTTAAAACTGAATGGCTAAACATCATGATGATTTAATTACTGAGTGAACACACACACACACACACACACACACACACGTCCAGCTGGCACAGCAGCCTGGCACGACAGAACGGGCGACCCGGGGGGGGTCGATGAAGGATCTGTGGGGGAATCCCCAAACAATAACACACCCGTCTATAATGAAATGAAGGCCAGATTTAATCATTACCGGCTCCCACCTCACGTCACACGGTGATTAATCACAGGACAGGTGTGACGTATTGCACCGATCTCCGTTATCCCCCGTCTCTGTGCAGCACCGCCGATCAGCCAGCAGAGGGCGTAACCCATTGCTCAGGATGCATTTCTAAATAGCTTTAATTACCCCGGCCTCAGGTTCCGATGGGTCTGATGCGGGTTGGTCGAGATTTAGGATGATTTAGAATGATTTAGAATGATTTAAGATGATTTAGGATGATTTAGGATGATTAGTGTGATGCTGTGTGTCAGACTGCAGTAATCAGATGCAGGAAAATCTTCAGGACGTCAGAACTGAGCGGCGGATTCAGGATGATTTTATCCAGAGCGCAGTGGCTAAACCTGCACCGCTAACCACACACAATCAGCGCAGAAAATCCTCCTGCTCAGCCAATCAGAGACATTCAGCTGTTTATTCTGAGAGGCCGGGGGTCAGAGGTCGGTTTCAAAGTTATTTTTACAATCACCGCGACACAAATATTCCCCTGATTTTTCCTGTTGGCATTATGGTTTGGAGTTTGTGAATGAACTGGTTGAGCGTATTGTGGCATGAAGCTGTATGATGTGGCGTGACATGATGTGGCGTGATGTAACATAGCATGGCATGGTGTGGTGGGATGTAGCATCGCGTGGCATGGGGTGGCATGATGTGGTGTGCCGTATTGTCGCATGAAGCTGTATGATGTGGTGTAACATGATGTGGCATGGCATGGTGTGGCGTGCATGGTGTGATGTGGATGGTGTGATGTGGTGTGCCCTTGCGTGACATGGTGTGCCATTACATGACATAGTGTGCCGTTGTGTGATGTGACGTGGTGTGCCATTGCGTGACGTGGTATGACAGTGTGCTGTTGCGTGGCGTGACATGGTGTGACTTGGCGTGACGTAGTGCTATTTGGTTGTCTGACAGTGCGTGGCGTGGTGTGCCATTGTGTGGTGTGCCGTGACGTGGCGTGATGTAGTGTGATGTTGTGTGGTGTGCCGTTGCGTGACATGACGTTGCGTGACGTGGCGTGTCCCCACCATGTTTAAATTCTGAGTGGATCTTGATGTGTCGGGTTCTTTGCGGTAGCAGAATTATCTCCATAGGGTTGAGAGGGGCGTCCACATACTTTATTTCATGTGGTTTATGTTCTACAGCGGTGCTGAAATCTGTCCTGATCAATCTGATAAATCTGATCTCCAACTGAGTCGGTTAATTGAGTAATCAGTGAGCAGTAGCATGTGCAGGACGAATCATGAAGGAACTGTGGAGGAACCATGGAGGAACCGTGGAGGAACCATGAAGGAACCATGAAGGAACCATGGAGGAACGCGTGGGCTCAGGCGTCTGACGGCTAAAATGTGCAGCTGCTCTAAAAGATTATCCATTAGTACGGGTTAATGCACTGCAGCATGAATCTAGATTAGATTACCGTCCACTGCTGCAGGGTGTGTGTGTGTGTGTGTGTGTGTGTGTGTGTGTGTGTGTGACAGTAGAATGCAGGGCGCAGTATAATCAGAACCAGCCTCGGATCATCAGACCCAGTTCAGCACCACCTACATCAATCAGATTCCTGGTTTCTCCTCCTCAGCTGATTTTGCTCCAGATGGAAATGATGAAGGTAAACACAGTAATATCACAGCGCTGGAACACACACGCTCCACCTTACTGGGTTCTAATCTGCACCCGGTCCGAGTCCCAGTACCAACCGCCATCAATCCCCCAAAATAATAAACACACTGAGTGTCTGTGTGAGACCTGGTGCCCCGCCCTGCTCCCTATACCGACCTGATCAGCTCCTCAGTAGAGGATTCTAATCAGACCTGGAGTCATAATCAGATTATTTAGACGCTCTACTTATACGTCACCGCTGTTTTAGCTTATTAAGCTAACACAGTTAGCATCAGGACGTTCACACAGTTACCTAATCATCACACTGGTGAGGGTTCAGATCTCATGTGGCTGAGAATCATAATAAATTTGGGGTGTTTCATGTACCAGTCGGGACAGAAATGGTTTGTTGTTTTTAGTAAGCGGGTCTCGGGGGGGGGGGGGGGGGGGGGGGTCGGTGTGGTGGTGGAGGGGGTGCTGGTTGGGGGGGGGGGGGCAGGAGTGATATTGATGGCGTGGAGGATGAAAGGATGGAGGGATGAAAGCAGAGCCGCGCTCCCTGAAGGTGGAGGTGCAGACGCTGGGGCGGCGGGTCTGCAGCGGAAACGTCTCCGTTCCCCTGACGATCGGGGTTTCCTGCAAAATAAAGAATCTTAAGCGGGCGCGGCCGAGCCTCGCCGAGCTAACGCTGCTACCCGCCGCACTACACGCCATGCTACCTGCCGCTCTCCCTCCGGGGGTGTTAATATACCCACATTTTTACAATGTCGGTCCCACCAGGATCTCACGACCGCCGCTTGTGATTGTTGTGAACGAAACGTCATCATGCAGCTGATCTTTATCAGAACTTAATCTGATGATTTCAGATGAAACTGAGGGGCGCAGCAGAGAACAGTCACCCCGTCACCCACAGGTCTGAGGTTAGAACCCCAACAGCGCCATCGGGTGTCCACGACTGGAATCTGCTTCACATTAAACAGGGCAAGTTGTAGCCTAGTGGTTAAGATACTGGACTTGTAATCTAAAGGTCGCTGGTTTAAGCCAGACCACTGCCATGTTGCCACTGTTGGGCCCTTGAGCGAGGCCCTTAACCCTCAATTGCTTGGACAGTATACTGTCACTGTACTGTAAATCACTCTGGATAAAAGCATCTGCTAAATGCTGTAAATGTAAACAATGAGTGTATGTTTATAGATGATGGGGATGTGAGCGCCTCCTAGAGGTGGCTTGATTTGCCTGATGATGTTGCACAGGCTGTTGTCTGTTTTTTAGAGGAAGCACATGCTCGCCACAAGAGGTCAGGATCATTTAATATGGAAATTAGTTTTAGAATTGAGGAGAAACTGAGCTGGAAATAAAAGAAATATGATTAAATATAATTAAAACATAAAAAACATGTTCTTAAAGTCTTATTTCTTATTTTAACAAAAATATATTTAAAAAAATGAAATTAGTTTTTTCTGGCAACCAACAGCAAACAGACACAAGATTAAATTAATATAACAATTTAATTTCACATTAAAGCAGTAAAATTAACATTCAAGCTGCAGAGCAAATATAATTTATATTATTTAACTAATTGTATTCACCTGTTAGCAGTGGGTGTGGCTGAAACACCTGAACGTAATTAGAAGAGGTGTCCACATACTTTTATATAAATATATATAAAATTCAGAACTATTATTGACCTGCTGGTTTTGGGTGTAATTCTGAGAATGGGTGTAACTAATGACCGTGTGTGTGTGTGTGAGTGTGAGTGTGTGTGTGTGTGTGTGTGTGTGTGTGTGTGTGTGTGTGTTCGTCTGCTCTTTGTTTGCTATTTAAATTCTCTAGATCAACAGCGAGCTGGAGTTTGTTTAGTGGATTTTCATGCTCGTGACTCCGCGCCATGTTTTCTTTTGTGTGGATTAAAGTGATTTACAAAAACACAAATGAGTCTCTCGCTCACTCACACACGCTTTCACAACCAAAAGATTTGTCACACACACACTTAGTCGTGTTGTTACACTCGGCCGTGTGAGAAAGTAAGTGCACCCCTCCTGATCACCTCTGTTATTTTGGGACGAGGAGTAGAGACGGCACCGTCTGTAAATGAGACTCAGTATTTCTGTTCTACTGTCTGTGGTCTGATCTGAATCTTTATCATCACTGTGGAGAAATCTGAGCTGAGCTCTTTATAAAACTGTGTTAAATCAGACACTTTACTTCTATTCACATGTATTTAATAATATTTATTGTAAATATTAACATTTGAGAGGCCTTAATGTTATTGAAGGTTCAGGGGTCACATCCTGAAAGCAGCAGCGTGTGTGACTAAATCTTATATTATTAAAAGTGTTTATTTATTTAACTCAGGTTGGTTGGGAGGCAATTAATTCACTACATAACTAAAAATAAATAAAATAGCTTGTACTGTAGATTACATTTTTATATGAAATTCCATAAATATAATGAAATAAAATGTAAGTAAGAGCGACTGGCAGCAAAACCATGACCATTGAGTTTCAGTATCACTGTTCACTTTTATTCCTCCACAGAGCCACTAATCACACCAATTACTGAGTTCAGCCAATCAGAGAGCAGCTCTCGTTATCACACTAATAACCAGCAGCTGCACTAATGAGTGAAGTTCAGCTGAAAGCTGCTGAATAAAATTAGTAAATAAAATGAAAAGAAATGACAGATATAAAAATAAAACCAGGATCTCATCAACACAACATGAAATAAGTGTCCAAACTTTACTGAACTTTATCTGGATTAGAATTGTGTTGGACACAGATATAAAAGTACTGCAGTCGACACAGAAACACGTTTATCTGAAGCTAAACTCTACACAATTCTATTTTAAATGAAGTTCATGATCAGATCATCTTTAGGTCTTGTTGTTGAAATATTTTTTATATTTTATTGCTAATTAATGTTTGTAAAACCAAAATGAAGAAGCTGTTTAGTTTGTGTTTAATAAATATTAATAATAAAAGTACTTGTTGATGCCCCCTGTGACCTGTAATGGAATCTGATCTTGTGACGCAGGTATCACACCACACCCGTCTCTCTTATTCTTTATTCGACCCACACCAACCACACGGTCACATCTTCCCAAAATCACTCGCCCTCATGAGGAATCATGGGACGTGGGTCGGAGCTCATGTTCCCCGCTGGGATTGGTGAGGTGATTTATTTTGGGGAGGTGAATGGTTACTGGGCGTCTCTCAGAAACGTCCCGCAGGGTAAAAGGTGGGGACACGGTGCGAGACAAAGCCCAGGTGACACTGGAGATTTGGGAAACGGCCGTGCGGCGGTGGTATCGGTGTCTCCAGAGCTGGAGGGTGTAGGTGTTGCTGAATGGAGATGGAGGTTCTGACCTTTAAACACAATAACACCTCGTACAGGGAGATTTAGGAGCAGAGGGGCCCCGGGGCCCCGGGGTGCAGCGACCGACCGGCCCTACTGTTCTGATTCAAACCAGATCTGATTCATAAATATAACAGAATAAAGTTCACTTTTTAATTCTACAGGATTAATTCTATATTACAATTATTGTATCAAGCACTTCATTCTATAAACACTAAAATATTAAATTTTTAACTTTATTTAAAGTAAAATAAATAATTTATTAAAACATTTTTAATAAAAGTATTTACTGAGTTTAAGATTCTAATAAAACATTTAAATGTATTATTTGTTTATTATTTATTTATTGATTATTTTTAATTATTATTTATTTATTTATGTATTTATTTATTAATTTTGTATTTGTTACTTATTTTTTATTTATTTATTCTTTATGTAATTATTTATGAATTTTTCTATTCATTTTTATTATTAATTTATTGATTTTTTTATATTTTTTTCTTATTTTTTTCTTAATAGATTTATTTTATTATATTCTTTATTGATGTATTTATTCAGTTATTTATTTATTTATTGTTTTATTAATGTATTCCTTCCCTGCGTGTCTCCGTGTGCAGTTCCAGACCTGACCCCACTATAGGTGCCTGAGGGAGACTCGGCGTGTGGTTGAATAATTTGGGGCTCGGTGGGTACAGATGAGAGAACATGAAGCTGTTCGTCTCCGCCTGAGCGACGCTGCTGAAAAAAAAACACAAACTGCTTGTAAATGATCCAGTTCAATTAGGAAAATCCTTCCACCCCCCTGTACCAGCCCCCCAACCCAACCGCCCCCCCCCTTCCTGCACCTCTCTGAGTGGAGGGGCAGCAGTACGACGAGGAAACGACCGGAGCGCCGCGATTAATCGATTAAACTGAACCATAAGTTTAAGTTTCTACACCGAGTGAATCTCCTCGTCCCGCTCGTCCTCGTCCTGGTTTATGTTTGTACGGGTGAACGGGGGCAGCTGGGAGCCAGACGGCTTCGTTCAGGAGGATCGTCAGAGTCCATTTACATCCTCCCTCCATTACTATTCAAATGAACACGGGCACTGAACAAACAAGCAGCCGAGGGGAGGAGGGGGGGGCACACGCACCGGCACCCATCGTCCAGTCTTTCATTTGTTTAAATAAGAACATGGAACCAAAGCGGTGATGTTACTGAAGGTCTGAAGGTCAGGAGATCCCTCACCTCACCTCACTGCTTCCTCTTAACCACCGACCATCGTCCGCTCAGTGCTGGAGTGGTCTCCTCCAGGATGAACAAACTGTGTGGAGCTTGAACCAGTGACCTTCTGATTACTGGACCAGTACCTTAACTGTGAGGCTACAGCTGCCCTATGAGATCAGAAACAGTCTCCACTCTTCTGGAGAGGATTCGGAAAACTGGTGTCTGTGGGAATTTGTGCCTTTTCATTGAAAAGATCAAGCAGTCCTGGCTCACAGTCAACGTTCCAATGCATCCCAGGTCTCTGTGCAGGCCACTAGAGTTTCTCCATAAGCAAACTTACCTTGAAATGACCTTAATAATTTAGTGTCCACATACTTTATGTTCTTATAAATAAAAACTTGTTCTTAATGTTTTGCCTTAAATAAAAATAAATAAATAATTGACAACATGAGATTGATCCAGTGTGAGCGTCTGGTCCTGGTAAACATCTCCACTACGTTTCTCCACTTTGTGGCCAAAAGTATGTGGACGCCTGTCCATGATCTTGTACAGCATCAATATTTAAGGTGAGAAGTTTTAAATTTCTTCCTCACATCCCCACAGTCCTCCTATAATTCAGGTCCTGACCCATCAGTGGATGAATTATCATCTTGATCGTTAGATCGTCCTCGTTGACGTGGTGCCTCGTTCTCACCATTCCTGATGGGTGGAACAGATCCGGGGGGGATCAGAACCCTCACAAAGCCTCCTGTGAGTCGGGATCTGAAGCTCAGAGCTGCTGCTCCGCTCTGCAGATGTTCCTGACCTGCAGGTTAAACCACGGCAGGTAAAGCAGGAGATCCTGGACAAAAGCGCAGGTTCTTCTCTTCCTCCTCTACAGGTGGAACCGGGGGCAGAGCTACCCCCCCCCCACACACACACACACACCCCACACACACACTGACAGATTCCCTAATTCAGCGCCGGTTCTCATAAAACTGGGTGGCCGGTCCGAACAGAGACCCTCATTCATCCCATCACGGGTGGGATTGATTCAAAGCGCTGCACGAGGATCGTCGCTGATTCAAATAAAACCAAGATGAATCAATGAAATGAAGGAGGGGGGGGGGGCTGTGGGGCACTCGGGGGGGTCAGGATGTCAATTTATGGAGTGAGTGAGTGAGAGGATTTTCTTAGCGATGCTCCTCGTTACGCTGCTTCAGGAGGGTCTCAGCGCACCCACGTTCATTTTATCAATTACTGCTCATTATTCCACTAGCCCCCCCGACTTTTCCTGGTGTATTTAATTTTACTACGAAATAAAAATTCTACACAGCTGAACTCTATTGAACTGTGTGTTGTTTTGCATATGGCCGCGTGTACCAGCGTGTTCAGTTTTCCCTGCGCTCCTGTAAACGCCGTCATCGGAACTCTCACTGTGACTCAGGTGTGTGGAGGTGCTGCAGGTTTGGGGTCGGCGTGTTTAAACGCGGGTGGAACCTGAAGCCGCTCGCGTGTCGGCGGGTCATTAATTATCCAGCGGCTGGTTACTGAAGCTCGTCCTGTCGTTAATATCATTAATACGTGAAGCGAAGCTCCTGCTCAGAATCCCACCGCACGAGCAGAGCGGCGCCAACGGAAACCGCCGAGGTTAAGAACCGCCGTAATGAGCCGGGATGACAGACTAACGAGGAGAGCGAGACAAAACAATGGAGGGGGCGGGGGGGGGGGCGCTGGTGAAATACAGGTTACATACGACGCTAACGTGTGACACTAACGTGTGACACTAACATGTGGCGCTAACATGTGATGCTAAATGCTTAATGATGAGTGTTTGTGTTTACGGATGCGTACAGAGTTCTGAGATAAACATGAGCGTGTCATTTCCTGTATATAACCGTCCCAATACTTTTGTTCATACATTGCTTATACATACATGGTCCTGCACAAAGTGTTGGGTCGGCGAGAGAACAGCGGCTTTCTTTTTGGCCGGGTTCGGTCCCCCCCACACCCACCATGCAGGAACCGCAGGGCCGTAGCAGCCCGATTCAGGACAATGGGGCCCTTTATCTCAGGGCCTCGGTTCAGCTTTCACAGGCTTATCGGGGATCCAGGGCCGAGTGTGCTGAAAAGTCAATCACAGAGGTAAAGAAACACCCCTGGGATTCGTTCAGCGTCCACCTGCCGGGTTCTGCTCTGGGGAAGCGCGACGATCCGGTGGAATCCACGTGGAAACGAGCGGGCGTGAATCTTTACCCCCCGGTGTGATTTTTAACTTTTCACCTGCACCGAACGGGTTTATACGGAGATCTGTATCGCGCACAGAGTCAGTTATTCCTTGTCTCTGTGCAGCGGCATTGATTAGCCAGCAGAGGGCGTAATTGCTGCAGATCCCAGAGCTGCTGAGTAGGACTGAGGTCGTTCATAATCCTGAGTTTTATTTTCCTCACTGGTAAAAGATCGAGGCAGAATTCCAGCAGAGCTCCTATCAGGAGAAATGAGACGGAGCCGAACTCTGAGCGGGTGTATCAGTACTCAGAGGTGGGAGATAGAGGGGTAAATAATGGTTGGGGGGGGGGGGGGGGCTGTGGGGGTTACACGCCCCAGTGATTTACACCCACCCGAAATCTTACTAACAGTTCTACTATTGTACACGAACAGTCTGGAATTCCGTTATCAGCTCAGTCCTTTATTAACCAACCAACTGATACGTGTGTGTGTGTTGTGGTTTATACCACTAATAATAAGGCTCATCCACATAAACACATGAACCAGTAGGTGGGTTGAGCAGCTGAACTTCTTATCACCGGACCATAATTGCTGCTCACTGGATGTTTTTTGTTTGTTTTTCCCTTTAGAGAATTCTGTGGTGAAAGCAGATTAGATAATCACATGATACAGGTGTACAGGTGTTCCTAATAAAGTGGCCGCTGAGTGGATGTACAGTGTATATACATTAGAGGTATTTACTAACACCTCCTAAATCTCTAAAAATACTGTAGTACAGGTCCATTTTCCACACACACACACACACACACACACACACACACACACACACACACACACACACACACACACTGTATTCTGATAAAGCAACACTGCCCCCTGCTGACTGACTGCCACTCGACTCTGTGAGACCGATGTGCGGTGCTTCATGGGAAATGTAGTTCTTTTGAATTACAGCGCGCCGCAGAAGGCAGAAGCTTCTCTCCTCGTTACAGTTAATTAGATTTATAAATTAATTCTTTTTCTAAATTTAAGATACTATAATTGAGAACAAATCCTATTATTACACCCCTTACCAGTTCCATAGGCTGTTAGTCCCCTGCAAATTTGCATGTCTGTATTGGTAGAAAAGATTTGTCCTTAAACATGGTCAAAGTTAAATAATTAGTATTTATTAGTTTACTTTTGTTTTCTTTAAATTTATTGTAAAAAAACAAAAAAAACAAAAAACCAAGTGTTGGTTTCTGATTGTTGAAATACAGATGATTGGACACTAGATGGCGCCGCTGTTTCATTTTCTGTTCTGACCTGAAAATCACTTTTAAATGTTAATAATTTTTATTTATATTTTATTAAGAATTTTATTATGTGTGTGTGTGTGTGTTTTTTTTTTTTTTTTGTTAACTTTCTTCACTGTTATTTAGTGTAATGAACTGAAATACTCTAGTGGGATAAATACATAAGCAAGAACAGAGAGATTCTGAATGGTTCAATTAACTGATCAGCCAAAACGCAGTCAAAACAGCTCGTTACCAGTCATCAATGAGTTTTGACTACCCAACAACCGGTGGCTCATCCCTCCCTGGACCACTGTGGGTGGGGACTCACCTCGGCTGCCTGTGACACCCCTTGTTTTTTGGGAGATACTTCAACCCATAACAATCTGAAAAGCTGCTGCAACATTGACTTCTACTGTCAGGTTGAGGTACCAGCACAATAACGTTCTTTATCACATTATAGACACAGCGGGGTTTGCGCCTCTGGATGTGATCGACCTGTGTGTTTTATTATGGACCTGACAAACACTGAAGATGTTAGAAATGTTGGGGAAATTCTCTTTCAATAATTAAACGATTTTCAGTTTGAGGAGGGACTTGAACCTTTCATCAGGTCTGAGCGGAACAGCAGCTGTTCTACATGGATTTTCCCACAAAGCTAAACTGATCCCAAGAGATCAGATCTCTGCACATGAAACATCCCATCAAGCACAAATTACCACCAAATACTTTACATTCCTCAGTGTGGAATAATTGACTAAATCCTTAGAACAGCATTACAATTAAATGATTCACTAAAATAAAGTTCTAATGTAACTTATATAATATTGTACATTTGATTTACTGATAATTATTAGTAAGTATTAGTTGTTCTTTAATCCACAGCTTTGATTTGATTTACCTTCATCATCTAAAATATACCAAGTTCACATCAATTATCTGACACATATTAAATAACCACAAGGATAATCATTAAAATTGTTTTATTAGGAAAAGTTTATTTCCAGTTTCAATAGTGATCATCATTTTAAACCTGTCGTATAAAAATATAAATAAACAGCAGAAACAATGTGCTTTTAACAACTTACAGAATGAAAAAGAATAACCAGTTTATATAATCACACAGTGAAACACACATGCTAAGTGCTAACCTTGCATTTGTATATTGTATAACACACACATTGTGATCTTCATACCAGGTTTTAAAAAAGAAATAAACATTCAAGGAACCCGTTTAGTAAAAAATAAATGTACAATATACTCATTACCCCAGTCAATAAAGTCATGATTGTTATATGAAGATTTATTAAAAATTATTAAGCTTATTTTTGTTTCATTCTGGTGTTGAAAGGTTAATTTATCTAAGAAATCACAAATATCTCCTAAAATCATGCATTTGGTCTAATAAAAATCTTATATTACATCATAAGAGCCTGAGCTGCTAATCTGTTAGCTACACAGTAAAATAAATCTGTAGTTTAGTGGTTTAATGTCTAATTATTTCATGAAAGTGTAGACTTTAAAAGATAGCAAACAACTCTGCTGAATTCCTCTAGCTAGTTAGCTATAGCTAATGCTACCTAGCTAAAATGGCAGCTAGCTAGCAATTCTCCTATTAATAAGTTTTGATTTTAAGGTAATTAAAATTATTAAATTGATACATTTTGAGAAGTTTTGAGCTGTTTCTGGTTGAGGTGCAGTGATTTTTAAACACTATATTATTTTGGGTTTTTAGTGTTCGTGCTTGATGCTAATGTTTGTTATACTAGTCAGTTCTGTCTGATCTAGGAAACGTTTTCTAAATAATAAAACTTTACACAAATCATTTGCAGGTTTTATTGTGAAGATTTTTTTGTCCTGTTTAAAATGACTGAATTTACTCAGATCTGATGTAAATTATTGAAAAATAAATGTTATTTTGATCTAACAAAGCCTGCAAATAAACATTAGCTAACAAGAAACACAATATTGTACTAAACATGAAGTGTGGACATTAAAACGTTTGTATACGTGAAACATTAAAAAATACAATTTTACTTTTATATATTTACACAAAATCTATAAACGTTTAATCTTTGGCTGTAAAAATGAGCCATAATGTAATAAAAGATGAAGTAACTGGACGGAAGGTGAATGTTTATGCTGAAGCTCCACACAGTCTGAACGGTGAAACGTCTTTATTCTCATCAGCTTTTCCTGTAACCACAAACGGCCACGACTGTAAAAAATCAAGAATAAAATCAGTTTAAATACTAAAACTTTAGATTTATAATATATAAATAAACACAACGTTAACTGTTTGTTTGCCAGATTGGTAACACTGATCCCTCACTTTGTCTTGTTTTCAAAGTGAGACAGTTTAGACTTTTTAAAAACATGAAATCTGAATAAAACATTAAAACATGCTTCTCATACAGCACTTCTGTACTAATAAATGCTTTATGTTAATGCATTTACGAGGACCGTAAGACTTTCGCCCACTCCTGCAGCCCAGAAAAAAGCATAAGAACCAGCATTCTAGGGTTAACAAAACAACATGATGTATTTTTGGCTTCATACACCAAAAGAACAGTCCCGGTCTAAATGTCCGACCACTATAGGTAGGGTGTCTAGTGGCTTTGTCATGCTGTGTAAGACATAAAATGCAAGAACCACCAATAACAGGTCTGACAGCCTTTAAGCTTTATGATGCCGATTTAGAGCCTCTAAGCTCACGTTCCATGGTAGATTTGGTTCCATGGAGGTTCTTTGATTTGATCTGACCATAATAACGTTTCTCATAGAGGTAATTGTCAGTATTTGTAATTGTAATGTATGTGTGCTAAATTCGTACCAGATTTAGCGGGTGTGGATGCACAACGTTTTTTTCGTACGTGTCCTCGTGCAGTAGCTCTCTCAGGTGGTTAATGTAGCTGGACGCCAGTCTCAGTGTGTCCAGTTTGGACAGTTTGGTATCGGCGGGGACCCACGGTAAACTGGTTTTCAGACGTGAGAACGCTTTAGCTAGAACCCTCATCCTCCCTCTCTCACGAGCGTTAGCGGCATGGCGCTGTGACTGTCGGCCATTTTTTGGGCTCCTGGCACAGTTCCGGCCCGTCGATCGTTTGGGTTTGGAATTAAATCCATCCTCGTTACTGAAGTCGTCTTCAGAGGGAGAGTCGAGACGAGTGAGGAGCGTTTCCTGAGTGTCATCGGCATCACTCAGAGACCCGGTGGACATTCCGATTACTCTGTTATTACTCTCTTATTATTATGTAATGATATAAAATATAAAGATACTAATATAATTATAACACAGTATTGTAATTTATAGATTTCAGCTGTAATAAACGATGATAAATTACATCTATGAGCAAAAACATCAAAGTAAACTTCAAATCAACTTTAAAGCTTTTCATTCAAACTTTAAAGTTTTCTCAGGTGCAGCTGAGACCTAAACACAGAAATAAAAGAAAATCAACATTTAATATTAAACTGTTAAATGTTTTAATAAGAAAATGATGCTAATGTTTAAATGTAGAAGCGCTACTCACATCCTCCAGTCTAGTGAGATTTAAGTCCAGATATCATCCTGTCCTGTTCCTCCATCCACACCATTTAAACAGCACCAGACCGGGGGTGAGGGGGTAACATTTTACACCCCCTTTACCCCATGACATCATAATTTTGCAGTGGGCATCTATAGAGGAGGAGTTACAGCTGCTTCACATGATGTTTTCAGATTAGCGTAACACCAAACCACAAACTCTCTAAGCGTTCTTTTTATATTCATCCAGCTCATTATGATCTGAGATTAGTGAGCAATAAATGTGAAATGCATCCATATCAAACACAACACACAGTCCACAGTGATTACAAGGCTGTTAATATACAAAATCCCAACAAATTATATGCAGCTGAATTAGAAACTCATCTGCATTAAATAACTCATCTGCAGAGCTGGATCAGTTAAACCATGCAGCAAATAAAGAAACATCAAACACTGATGTATTTACAGGAGCAGGAGCTTTTATCAATGCAGCCGTTCACCCCCTGCAGAATATCAGACCTGCTGGTCTGTAGGATCTAAGGTTGGGTTACAACCTGTACATACAACAACCATCAAACATTAACAAGCTGGAAGCTTCTTCAGGAGAAGAACGTGAGAAGATTCCACAGGAGAGGCGCAACAAGCTTGTTAGCACAGAAATCACTTATTACAGGTTATAAAGACAGAAGGACGTTTCTTCGGCCTCTATAACATTTTTGTCTGCTGATTGAATAAAACAGTGATTTTTTTAAATGTGAATATTGTGTGTAATTCTTTTGTTTGTTGATAAAAGTGTGAAATGGTCATAAATGTCAGTAATCCAGCCGTGATTTCACAGAGCGATCGAGTTTCTGCTGCATTTTGAACATTTAAACAGACGACTGGTGAGAATTATACACAGCTATCAGCACGTCATCCTTCCTCTGGATGAAAGGACTGGAAGGAAAAGTGTGTGTGTGTGTGAGAGAGAGAGAGGGACAGAGTTGAAGAGATTCAGCTGAAAAAGCTCAACCACGTCAATAAAACTGTGTTCATCACAGATAAAACGATGACAAAGAAACACAAAATCAGTCTCAGTGGCGTCTAAACATTTAAATAAAATCAGTGGACAAAAGGTGACAAACCGCCAAACATCTGAGCTCAAACCTCCAAACCCCAAAATCTGTGAATGTATATCAGTGAAGTGTATATGTGTAGTGTGTGTGTAGTGTGTGTGTGTGTGTTGATGCCAGGGTTCCCACTAGTTTAGTGTGTGTTGGGGGTGTGTGTGTGTGTACATGTGTGTTGGTGTGTTAATGCCAGGGTTCCCAATAATTTAGTGTGTGTGGTGTGTGTATATGTGTGTAGTGTACATGTACGTGTGTGTGTGTGTGTGTTGGTGTGTGTTAATGCCAGGGTTCCCACTAGTTTAGTGCTGCAGCTGTGAGCATGAGAACCCACTGAGCTCATCCACTGCACCTGTTCATGGGGGTTGAGGAGGGCTGTGAGGGACAGTGTGGGAACAAGAGGGAGAGATTTGGGGTGAGGGGGGAGACCAGTGAAGCTGGTACCAGTGGATCAGGTGCTGCATGTTCAGGGTTTCTGTGCTTCTGAACTGGTTTGTTTCCAGTTTGGTTTTGTAGAGTCACGAGCGCGTCGGTTCCTGAGATTAGAGACGTCTGAGTTTTCAGCCCTTAGAGGACACCCCCCCCCCCCCCCCCCAAAAAAAAAAACCAACCCATAACAACAAAAGTAAAAATACAAAATAATAATAAGTTTGACTGTAATTTGAACCCTGTTTATTGTGAAAATATTTACAGACTTTTTTAACAAAATATCAGTTTTGTTGGGAATAAATCACACATTTATATTCACTTATAGAAAAATAACATTTTAATTAAAAATTGCTGGTCTAAATAGTTCAAACCAATAAAGAGGTTTAAACTGAGGTGTGAGATACAGAGAATAAAATGAAGAAATGAACAGTGTAGAGAAACAGATCAAAAATCTAATTAAAGTGTTTATGCTGCAGCATCGTTACAGAAATCAAACACAACATGCATCATCACATCCTGGAGATCTGAGACGTTTATACGATTATAAAACACCTTTATTCTTCAGGGTTCTCCAGCGGTCCTTCAGCATCACGCTGTTCCGGCCTCCGAAATCAAACTCCTCCAGGATCTTCCTCCACCTCCCCTCACCGTGTTTCCTCACTCCAGCCTTCAGCAGTTTATCCTCCTGCCACGTCCACATCTACCAAATAATGAGAGAATCAGGAAAAAAAAAAGAAGTAATCTTCACTTTGTATTATTTGACATTTCTTACTGGCATGAATAAATGAAAGTAAATGTTCACCTTCTTGCTGCGGTGTTTGGTGTTGGGGCGACTCTCTTCTACTGGAGGAACTTTAAAACTTCTTCTGGAAACTTCTGTACAGACACAAAACCAAAAACTCTGATCAGGGTTTAATGCAAAATAAATTTCACCCCTGATCATTTACATTTTCAGCATTTAGAAGACGCTTTTATCCAAAGTGACTTACAGTACTGTGACATTATACAGTCTAAGCAATTGAGGGGTGATCAACCCCAAACCTCCCAGCAGCACCTACGAGTTCTCCTCCTTACACCCAGTTCTGACCCCACCATCTCTGGTTTGTTATTTAACTGTTTTACCAGAGCTTCCAGTCCGCTTAAACCAGTAGGACCATTCTTACTTAAACTAGAGGCTCCTCGAGGAACAAACTGGGTTTTCTTCACCGTTTCTGGTTTCCAGGGCTGAACTGTTTTAGTGTTGAGAAGTTTCTTCTTGGGTCTGAGAGGAAAATCACAACAACAGGAAGATTCAGTCACAGAAGAGGAAAAGCTGCAGAAATGGTCACGTCCCTCACTCATACTGCACTGATCAAACACTGTTGGTATTTTTTAATTTAGATACACTCAGTTCCCCTGTGCGCTCTGGTGACCCCTGGTGACCCCGCTCTCTGTATTCCCTTACCTCAGCCAGACAGCAGGGGGGCGCTGTTCCCACAGAACGAGGGAGATTTACCATCCATAACTCTGAGATGAATCAGAAGATCTACTGTAAACCTAAACTCCAGACTCTAATGTGAATGTAAGTGAGGAACTCACCTGATATTGAGCTCTGATGAAACGATTTTGCTTTCGTTCCTTTGGAAGTAAAAACACAAAACAATAAATAAATAAAGAATAAAAGCAGCGTTTGTACACACAGCGGCGTTTTATTTATTTTATATTAGAGTGAATAAACTGCTCTCACTTTTCGGGACTGTGGGGTGGACTGGGCGGCGGTTCTGGTTCTTCACACTTCTGATCTGAATCGGCGTGTTCTGCTCTCAGCTGACGAGCCTGGACCACTTTGGACGCCGACTGTGATTATAAATACAAATAAAATAAATACACCACACAGACCTTAAGGATCAGATGAGAAACTAAATTAAAGGTTATTGAATATTAATCATTAGTAATAACTTAATTACCCTAAATAGAAAATCTGACGGATGTTCCTCGAGAAAAGCGTCCAGGAAGGAGTTCACGCTCTCCAGCAGGCGAGTGTAGGAGAAGGACGTCAGGAGCTGATCGTACACGTCCTTCTTAGACACGATGGTGGAGAGCTTCCTCTGCAGCTTCTGCTTATTATTTTATTATTTTTATTATAATTAAAAATTATACAGATAAGATTTGTAAAAAGGAATTAAAAAGGTTTTACCTCTGGTACTGAACCTTCCTTCTCCAACCACTGCAGTGTGTGTGCTGCTAACTGAGCATTACCTTTCTCCAAACACACACCAACACACTGTACACACACACACACACACACACACACGTCATTATCATGCTCTAGGAGGAATTTGGTAAACTGTCTGTGGTTCAGGGCAGTGTAAACAATCTAGTGTTAAAGCTGCAGATCACAGAATCTTTACCTGGATAAATAAAAGGTTTCTGATATTTTCATGAAGCGCCGCGTCACTCGTGGCTTCCTTCAGATACCCCCACACTGAGAGCGCCGACATCAGGGGGGTCACTCTGTTATCCACCTCATACAGGGTATCTGCAGGTATTGGGAAATTAAATTTAAGACTTTTTAAGGATCCGCGGACACCCTGACATAATGCACATCTGGAATCAAACGCACCAAATCCCACCGTAATGCACCAAATTCACAACACCATTCTGTTCAAGTGTGATCAGATAATGGAATCATGAAGGTTACCCAGGTTTTTGCCATCCATAATTCTGGAAAGGAAACAGCAGATCGTTCTCTTGGCTTGATGATCTTCCTGCAGCTGGATCTCGTCGTCGACCATCGCTGGAGAAATAAAATTAGTTTTAAATTTACACCTCCAGGATCAGTTTAGAGTGAAAGATAATTAAAGATGAATAATCACATCATCAGTATAAGAATATATCATAACGTTAAAATATATTTAATAAATAATGTGTCTGAGTTTCTTGTACAGTTTACAGTAGAAGCAACAATCAGCAGTTTGAATAAAATTAATTCTGCTGATTTTAATGTGAATAACTACAATGTAATAACCACTCATTCATGTGTGGAATTTGAATTAGAATTTATTCCAATATAAATTAATAGTAAACTAAACTAACAACATGTTCGAGTTTAATTACAGAACTGGGTTTAATTTGAGCTACTTATTAATATTAATAATAACTCACATGTATTAATAATATACAGCGTATATTCATTTTCCCACCCGTTTCAGGTTAATCCCGCCTCCTACAATATGATTGGCTAGTAGCAAACAACCAACCAATCATTTAAACGATTGTAACGCTGTAACGGAAAAACATTTGAAAATGACCAGAACTTCATTCTGTATCTACACATATATTAATTATGGATTTTTAATATTACGGTTTAGAAAACTAATATAAATGATTTAGTTTAGTTTCTATACATCTTACTGTTAAATTCTGAACTTTGTTGTGAGGCGGAGACTGACTATGACTGTGTTTGATATTAAACTTGTGAACTGATAAATCTTGTGTAATGAGTAATTACCGTTCCTGTCATGAATGTAATCAACATGATGTTAAAATCCTAATAAATAAATAAATACAAAATTGAGATATGTGTCTGAGAGACAGGTCAATGAATCAACTGTGCTACCTGTATGTGTTTATAATAAGATACAGACATAATTTTAATAAGAATAGATCGATAAAACTTAAATATTTACTACAGGAATACATTTCGATAGGGCAAATCGACAGAACACCGGTTATAAGCTGTCTGTGCGCGGATATTACATGCTTTACGGTACTGTGATACACGAACTGAACCTCTCTCACTGTGTCGTGCAGTATGTAATATACGCGCATCAGCGTTTTCAGGTGAACAGCCTGAACTCTGCACCGACACATTTTACAGGAATAAACAGATTTAATTGAATCGTTTCACCCTCAAAAGCGCGCAGAGTTGAGCTGAACTTGTGTGAATTCTGTTCTTGGTAGTAATGACACAGTGAGCGGAAGGTGAAGTCGATGATCCAGCAGCGCGCTACTTTCTCCACATCACTGTAGTTTAATGTGGATCCTGTGATGCTCGATATAACCTCCTGATTTTCACTCATTATTAAACCTTTATTTATCATTAACCAATAAAGTAAACAAAGTTACGGTCTAATTAAACCCAATAAAACTACCATCAACAATAACAAACGGAAGCATGGCGCTTCTACTGCGGCTCTGTCTCAATCGGGATTATTTTCACTACTTATCGCCACCTGCTGGGCTGTTGTGTAACTACAGCGATTCAGACTCCAGCCTGTTAATATTGAACATTATCCAATATAAATATTCATGTTCACACTTATCCAAACTCACTAAATTCACCCCTGCTTTTGTAGTTTTCTTTAAAGGTACAGCACACATTCAATTATTCATTTAATCCTAACTGGCAGGATATTTTCAGTGCACACATTTTCACAAATACATAATCACTGTAATTTATGAAGCATTGTGGATGCCACATTTATGGACCTAGGTTTGATTCTCACCTCTAGACCTCATTGCAACTGATTAAATGTGGCTCTGTTTAAGGTGTATTGTGACTCCTGATCCACTGCCGTCCTGACCAGAAAGAAGCAGTTAGCAATTAGAAATAAGAGGTTTAATGAGCTCCATGGCTAAAAGGTTATTGATCCTAGAGATGCATTTGGAGATGCTTCGGGTCTGTGAGAAGCTTGAAGCTCTGACAAAAAGGTTGAGCATCACTGTGTTTACATGAACACTAATAATCTGATTATGGTCAGACTCAGGCAGTAATCTGATTATTTAACTGCTAGACATCAAGCTTACGTTCTACTTTAATTAGGATTAAGATCAGGTATTATTCGAATCATGAGTAATCCGATTAAGCTAATTGGATTCATGCTATAATTGATGTATCGGATGAGTGTAATGTCTGATTTAATCCACTAGATGGAGACACAATTGTCCTGCTCAGATTTGGACCACGTGTGTTTGTGCTGCGTTTCCAAATGTACAGTAGTTCTTCTTTTCATTACCAAGTGACCCAAACTGTATCTCAGCACCTGGGCTTAGTTTGATTAGGTTTCTTGATCAGGGTCCAAGTGCATCTGAGAGGCTGCAAAATTCTAAACTAGAGAGAGAAAACCTTAATGTTGTGGAAAACATTATTTTAAGCTTTAAGGAAAATAGCAAATGATTAACTACACAAAATGTATAAATGTAATATATAAGCAGAAGACAAACACAGTAAAGTTCTACACGTATTTATTCATTATTCTGCATATTATGCTAAATTCAGACGGAACAAGGAAAGACTTTGTAACATACAGAAACGTCGACACACACACACACCTACAATAACTGTGTGATGATGATCCAACATGCTGGTATGTGCAAAACCAGAAACAAAAAACCAAAATGGAAGCAGCAATCGAACCTGAAACAGCTCGTCTACAAATAAATGACAAACGATCAACAACGATCAGACAGAAGCACAGAAATGAGATTAAACCCAAAAACACCCCGGTGTAGCAGGGAGAGATCGGCCGCTCATCACATGCTAACATTTCTTATAAAAAAAAAGCACAGATTTATGAAAATGATTTATATGATAATATGATGTAAATGTTGTAATAAATAAATATCGATACGATGTAAAACATGCATTGGCATTAGCGTACAGATCCCGTTTATCTGCTGCCTCAAGATTTCTTTTATAAAATGGGATCAAAACATCTGAAGAGCTTCATGGTGAAAGTTTCACTTCAGATTTAGTTTAAACAGTTAAAGGTGCAAACGTGTCAATAAAATCAAAAAGGAAATGAAATGAATGTGATGAATATTGGTGAGATCGATTGAAACCCTCCTTCGTCTCTCAGATTTTGGAAGTTTTGCCCCCGCCCTGATTGGTCGCTCTACAGACATTGTGTAACATCGGCCTTGTGTAATGAAGGGAGGGCCGGCTGCTTAATCCCATTCTAACCACTGCAACAGCGCCTCCTACTGGCTGGTAGAGGTTTCAGTAGGGGTGGTGGAGGAATACAGAGAGTGTAGTGTGATCCACCAGTGTCCAGTGTTCTGTGCTCACCAGTACAATGAGGAACTGGAAATGACTAAATCAGAAACAGGGCAAAATGCATAACATTAAAGTGCACCACACCCTAGTTTTAATTCACCCTCGTCAGACCACCGTGGCTCGGGGGTATATACCACGACTGACTGTAACACCCCTCGCTGTTTGAGATTTCAGCCTAGTCATCTGATCATAACGATCTGGTCCTGATCAAAGTTCCTCAGGTCAGGTTATTCTGATTTGATCAACACGTAAACTGTGAGGAACCTCCATCAGCCGAACATCTAACAGATCACAGATCCCTCACCCTCACACACCAGGGTTACAGAATAGATGCTGTAATGTGTGATTTATGGGGGCGTCCGTATATTTGTGCTCTAATGGAAGTATTATACACGTATGTATAAATATGAATGATTATGACAGACGGATGAACATGAACGATACAGGTGACGTGTGTTTGGTAGAAAACCTGAGACCTGGTTATATTTTGACTCTTTATTTATCTCACTAAAACACCTGATTTATTCTATAAAAAGTAGATTTTCTGTACAGCTGTATGAACAACATGATTCTCACCTGTCCATAAATAAAGCGACTCGTTTATAAACAGGGGAACTTGATTTAGAGCAGAAAAAAATGATTTTAATAAAATGATTTTAATAAAAATAGAATTAATATTAGAGTTCATTCAGGGAAGATTAAAATAATAAAACGAGATAAAGCAGCTCCACACACACTTACACACACACACACACTCACACACACACACACTCACACACACACAAACACACTCACACACACACTCACACACACACTCACACACACACACACACACACACACACTCACACACACTCACACACACACACTCACTCACACACACACACTCACACACACACACACACTCACACACACACACACACACTCACACACACTCACACACACACTCACACACACACTCACACACACACTCACACACACACACTCACACACACACACACACACACACTCACACACACACACACACACTCACACACACACTCACACACACACACACACACACACACACACACACACTCACACACACACACACACTCACACTCACACACACACACACTCACACACTCACACACTCACACACACACACACACACACTCACACACACACACACACACACTCACACACACACTCACACACACACACACACACTCACACACTCACACACACTCACACACACACTCACACACACACACACACACACACTCACACACACTCACACACACACACACACACACACTCACACACACACACACTCACACACACACACTCACACACACACACACTCACACACACTCACACACACACACACACACACACTCACACACACTCACACACACACACTCACACACACACTCACACACACACACACTCACACACACACTCACACACACACACTCACACGGCTGCTTCACGTTTTTGACGTTTGATCAGATTTATGGAGGAGTCGAGTGTAACAGGAGTCTGAGAGTCTGAGCTGTAATAACACTGAGCTTTAAATATCAACCATTATTTATTTGATCTGTAAAAGACGCGGATTTGACTCGTCTGAACACCGACTGTAAATAAAGTGCCGTGTTTACTTGGCCTGCATAGACGTGCAGTAGAAGGTATTGCACACTCCCTCCATCCTCCACAAAATAAACTAAAATCCTCTTAATGTACACAAAGATCAAACATCCAGAAACATTCAGACAGAATCAGACAGAACAGACTCGGATCTTCCTCCTCCTCCTCCTCCTCCTCCTCGTGATGATAAACGTTCAGGTTCTTCCACTGATGCCGTGCAGAACGTCTCCGTCCTGACCTCCGAACCCTCGTCCACGTTCCCATCTGCGTTCCTAAACATCCTGATCCTGATCCCAGTCCCAGACGAGCTTCTGAGCAGCTAGTCCAGTACCATAACCACCAAGACGAGGTTCTACATGTCCGAAAAGTATGTGGACACCCCTCAGGTGTATAAAATCAATGAGATAATGAAATGAAACGCAGCTCCACATTAATGCCCAGAGTTCTGGATTTAGATCTTAACCGAGCCTATAATGGGGTGTCCACATACTTTTGGCTGTGTATCCTGTGTAAGGTTGTAGATGTTACCGATTTTAAACACTTTAGGGAACGTAGATGATGGGAATCAGTCAGTGGAAAAGCTTATCGATTATAAACCCATAAATCAAACTGATCTAATGATCTTTAAACAGAGGTAAAGCTGAATATTTATATTCATTTATATTTATATTTATTTATATTTATATTTATATTTATTTATATTTATATTTATATAGTGCTTGTGTGTATTTATGGCTTTTTGGTCCTGATGTTCTTCATTAATAATCCAATAAAATTTAATCTAAAGTAAATTCAGGATTTAATGACCAGAAATTATAATAAATATTGGCTGAATATTAATGATAAATATCGATGTTACGTTACGTTATGTTAGCCGCCCGCCGCCGTGTGTCTCTGAACCGAACGTCCTGATGTTGTGCGTCTGAGTAAAAAACCACGTCTGGTGAAGCCGACGTTAAAAATCTGCTGTAATTTGTGCTCTTGTTTTTATGTTAATCGTCATGAGGGCATCGCTGCTATTTTTATCATCTAATAACCAAATCTAATCTGTTCTGATTCAGTAAAATCTAACGGCTTTAATTAATGAAACTTCTGGTCATTAAATCTGAAATGAATTCATTATTCTCCAGGTAAAATTAATTCTACACTGATTTGAACGACATCTTTGTTACGTCTCCGTGTGGTGATATGTTTCGGTACGTCGCTCGTCTGCAGCGTCTGAGTTCCTCCGGCTGTGTTCCAATAATTCAGTCTGTTATATGTACAGTGGAGCTTTTAGTAAACGAAGCACCGGTTAGTTTTCCATGCACTGACGTCTCATCATCACCGAGCTCAGGACCGCACCGGGTTTCTGTTTCCTGTAGACTTATTTTCATGCCATGCAAAATCTCCTCTCCACACGTCCGGTGCCCCGGCGAGCACCCCGGTGACCGCCCCGGCGAGCGCCCCGGCGTCTCACATGCTCGTGTGTGCTTTGTTTCCATCGTCAGACAGGAAGTGAATCTCTGGTGTAAACATGTGATTCTCCACTTTGCGTCCGCTCTCCGTTCTCCCCTCGGTGGCGCCGCTCGCTCCGTCCTGAGTGCAGTTCTGTGCAAATTTAGGTAAAGGGACCAGGTCTGGAGACCCGGCGACGCCCGTCTGGCCCGGGAGCTTCGGGGAGCTCTGGAGGAAATCTTCCTGGGCGACTCTGGGGAGCGTCACCGGATCAGGAAAGAGGGGCGAGCATTCCTCCTGCGGGGAGTCCTCGTCCTCCAGGAGCGTGCTGCTGATCTCCTGGGTGGAGGACGTGTTGGGGGGCGTCAGAAACCCCTCGGCTGGGAACTCCAGGAAGTGCAGGGACAGGGCTTTAGTTCTGTCGGGTTTGGTGTTCGGGATTAAGCTCGTGTTCTCCATGATGTACTCGTCGTCTCCGTCGTACAGCGTGTGGCCGCCGTACCGGCTTCTGTCCTCCGGGTCGATTTGGGACGAGTCCGGCGGCGTTAAAGCAGGCGTGGCGGCGTTTCGGAAGCCTGCGCTCCTCACGCCGCCTCTGTGATGTGTGTTTTCTCGCGGAGTGATATCTGACAGGATCTCTGGATCTCTCGAGTTCTCCACCAAGCATGGATCATCTTCAGAAGTGACCCGACCTGCTCTGCTTTTATTTAGGGAATCGAACTGATGCCCTTCTTCCTGACCAGTGTCTGATACGATCTCCTGATCCACGTCTTGAATAAAACTCGGGTTCTCCAGAAGACTCTCGTCATCGTCTTTATCTAAACCTCCCATGTGGGGGTGATTGTTGGACCCGTGGTGAAACTCCTCGCCCCCGTGGGGGCGGCTCTGGTACCCGTCCGTGAGTTTCCCGCTCTTCTTGTCTCTGGTTGAACTCTGCCAGAGTCGATCTGTTGATTTGGGAGAAGGAACCGACAGATGGACCTCGGTGAATTCGGCGGTGTAGCTGGCGAAGCTGTCCACGCTGGACGTGCAGCGGACTTTATTCCCCCCGGGCGGAGCCCCCCCCCCGAACTGACCGTCCTGCGCCTCTCGTCTGGACTCGGCTCTGCTGTGCTTGGTGTTGAGGTCGGACAGCGAGCGAGTTTTGGTCATGTGATTGTAAAACTCCTCCAGTTTCTGGACGTTCAGGTGCTGGGTTCCTCTCAGGCACTCCTGCGAGCCGCCCGATTTGTTAGCGCCGGGCAGGTTGGTGTCGGAGGAGGTGCGCTTCGGGACCCCCCAGCGGTTCGGAGAGAGGTGATTCTCCAGGGCGTTCTCCTCGCTCTTCTCCACCACCACGTCCATGAGCTCCATGCTGCGGGCGAAGGCGTCCTTCAGGTTCATGGAGACGATGCTGCCGTTCCGCTTCGCCCGCTCTAGAGCTTCTCGTCTCTTGATGGCTTTCTCCTGACGCTTCTGCTCCTTGTAGAACTCGGAGAAGTTGTTCACGATGATGGGGATGGGCAAGGCTATGACCAAGACGCCGGCGATGCAGCAGAGCCCGCCGACGATCTTCCCCAGCAGCGTCTGCGGATAGATGTCTCCGTATCCCACCGTCGTCATGGTGATAGTGGCCCACCAGAAGGACGCGGGGATGCTGGTGAACTTGGTGGCATCCTCGTCCTTCTCGGCGAAGAACACCAGGCTGGAGAAGATCATGATGCCCATGGCCAGGAAGAGTATGAGCAGGCCCAGCTCGTTGTAGCTCCGCCGGAGCGTGAACCCCAGCGACTGGAGGCCGGTCGAGTGTCTGGCCAGCTTCAGGATCCTCAGGATCCTCATGATGCGGAAGATCTGGACCACGCGCCGGACGTTCTGGAACTGCAGCACGCTCTTGTTGGACTCGGTGAGGAAGATGGTGATGTAGTAGGGCAGGATGGCCAGCAGGTCGATGACGTTCAGGGGACCCTTGAAGAACTTCCACTTGTTGGGCGAGGACAGGAAGCGCAGCAGGTACTCCATGGTGAACCAGGCGATGCAGATGGCCTCGATGTGTGCCAGCTGAGGGTTATCGTTGGGATGCCCGTACTCGTCCAGCACCTGCAGCTCAGGTAGGGTGTTGAGGGACAGGGCGATGGTGGACAGGATGATGAACAGGATGGAGATGATTGCCAGGATCTGCAGACACACACAGAAGCAAACATTCAATTATTTATACTTTATTACTGGGGTTATTTATTATACCCGGGTGCCACCGGCCCGGGCGGGCACCGGACACACCATAGGCCGTGTCTGAGGGGGAGGGGGTCGGACGGGTGGTCAGAAATATGACATAAAATACATCACAGCTCTTCTCTGTTTGTGTGAGTGTTGGATGTTTCAGGAATGCGAGGAGGGTTCGAATCCCTGCCATGTGATTGGCTCCCTGTCCAGTGTTTCCCGGAGGAACCGAACCCGAGCTCTTCTATCTTCTGTACCTGAACTGTTAAGGGACGGTGGGAGTCGAGTGGGTGGAGCTTTGGGCTGTCAACCGAAAGGTTGAGGGTTCAAATCTCAGCTCTGCCATGCAATGTAGCCAGTGTTGGGCCCTTGATTCTGTTCCTCATGGCATAATTTCCTTATATGGTCGCAGCTTCCTGGTGAGCGGTTGTTGCTCTCAGACTTTTCAAACCCTCAGGACTTTTTGAGGAGGAACATCTCTCCTGAGATCCTGTTGAGGAACCTGGTCTGAAGCTCCTGGTCAGTTCTGCTGTCTCTAAAACCGCTAGCGTGGGTTTTAATGCTAAGCACTGAGCGATGAGTGATATCAGGGTGTAGCGGTCAGTCTGATTACTGCATTACACACACAGATGCTAACGGCTTACAGGAAATCACAGTTAGCGCTGCATTAGCATCAGCTAATGACCCCAGTACATCAGCATTTCTGACTGTA
>NC_086010.1:19653317-19663317 GCF_030014385.1 Trichomycterus rosablanca
TTGCCACTGTTGGGCCCTTGAGCAAGGCCCTTAATCATTAATTGCTCAGACAGTTTACTGTAACAGTACTGTAAGATGCTTTGGATGAAGGTGTCTGCTAAATGCTGCAAATGTAAACATACTTAACTTAACGTAATTAAAAGGTTGCTGGTTCAAACCCCAAGCAATTAATGATTAAGGGCCTTGCTCAAGGGCCCAACAGTGCCAACCTGGCCCTGCGGCTTGGACCAGTGACCTTTTGATTACTAGTCCAGTACCTTAACCACTAGGTTACAACTGCGTTTGAAGCTACAACTACAACTGATACTCCAACGTGGTGGGACTTGAACCAGGAACCTTCCGGTTCCTAGCACCAATGCTCTTGTGAATCCAGAATCTAGTGGACGAGATGAGAAGCTCAGTGAGGAGCTGTAGGTAACGTACTTTCATGGTGCGTTCATTAGCTCAGTACCGTGAGATCTGGGTGCCAGCGGGTTCTCCAGGGACGCCAGCGCGGCGGGAAACGTTCACCCGCCGCTCGTGTTTTCAGGTTCTCCCGCGCGGGAAGACTAGCTGCGCTCGGGCGTGTTGGATAATCCGCTAACACTTGACATGTGGTGTAGAGGGGGAGCTGTACTCGTCCTCCTACACACACGCTCGTCCTCCAGCCTGCCAGCTAAATCCAACCTAACATCCACCTCTGCTGTCACATGATCACTCCAGCACCTGCAGAACATTACCCAGCATGCACGGCGAAGCGCTCAGCATTACACAGATAATCATCACAGCACACTGCAGCTCGGGATATACTCACTTCCCCTGGAGGATAGTGCAGGGTTATTCTAACCTACATCAAGTCATTTTTACCACAAACAAACGTGA
Organism: Trichomycterus rosablanca; assembly: GCF_030014385.1. Taxonomy (NCBI): domain Eukaryota; kingdom Metazoa; phylum Chordata; class Actinopteri; order Siluriformes; family Trichomycteridae; genus Trichomycterus; species Trichomycterus rosablanca. Next base: position 19,654,179 of record NC_086010.1, read on the forward strand.
TCTGATCCCACTGTTCAGTACTGAATCCACACTCATGTTCTCGCCTCGACCGGACTCTAGGAGGCGCTGTTATGGCAGCAAGAAGGTGATTCCCACCCTACAGACGCCTCATAGATGTCAACAATATCCAGAAATACTGACAAGTTCTCTGGACTCAAACTCATCTGAGATGGACCTGGACTGACGAAATAACGGCGCCATGTTCTCCAGGTCAAAGAGGAAAAGGACCTTCCCTAATGTTACCAGCACAAAGTTCAAAACCCAGCGTCTGCCGTGATATGCTAGTGTGTTAGTGCTACTGCATGGGTGACTCGATCTGTAACACTCAGGGCTACAAAGCTTTTTTGGAGCAGCAAAATGTACAGAGACGGCCCTGCTTGTTTCATCAAGACAACGCAAAGCCACCTTCTGCACGTAATGCAACAGCACAGGTGCTAGACCAGCCTGCCTGCAGTACAAACACATCTCTGCCTCCTACAATGCAATAAACGACAGTGCCACTCCACCTTCTGCACTCAGTGTGTGTTCTGCAGTGTGTAAACACAAACTGAACACCATGCAAAATCAATGAGGGATTTAAAAAGTAAAGTAGAGGAAGCACAGAGCGACCGTCAGATCCTGCTCTCATCCTTCAATTATATTAAATCCTTATACCAACACACACACACACACACACACACACACACACTTGGCTGGACTCTGGTTTCCTGTGAGGTTGTAATTAGTGTCACCACTAAATTTGTTGCAGCTAATAAGCCTACAAGCTGCAGCTCTGTGTGTGTGTGTGTGTGTGTGTGTGTGTGTGTGTGTGTGAGTGTGAGTGTGTGTGTGTGTGTGTGTGTGTGTGTTGGCGCTGCTCACTTGGCACACCCGCATATCCTCATATATCTGTGTTTAGAGCCCAGAGAACAGAACTCTGTTAAAACCGTGTGTGTGTGTGTTTGGGTTTTGGGTTCTACAGGAGGTGAACCCAGAGGTTTACAGATGTTACTGTGACCTGGCTGTAACTGCTGCTGATCTTCTGTGATTTCCACTACAACAGAAACAACTAAAAACATCCGGTGAGCGGCAGTCCCACGGTGTTCCACTCCTCTCAGACAGGAACCCTAATCTGAGGCTACAGTGGGTACAGGCTCACTGAACCTAAACTGATGATTAGAAAAAGCTGCCGGGTCTGATAGATCTCAGCCCGACCCGCCCTGTGCCGCTTGTTTTGGTGATGGTGTTATGGGGTGAGGAATGAGTTCCTGGCTCATACTGGACCCATTAATGCCAGTCACACATGGTCTGAACCCCACAGTCTATCTGAGTACTGTTGCTGAACACGTGCTTCCCTTCATGACCACATGACTCTAATGAGAGGGATGATTTATACGCTGTGTATTTAACACGTCATGTCACTCTCTGCCTGCTCGTGTAGCTTCACGGTCGAGACGTTGTTGCTCCTGAGTGTTTCCACCCCACAATAACAGCTCCAGTCGAGCAGATCCAGCAGGAGCGCTGATCTGATGAACAGACTGGTTAAACTGGACTCTTTACTATGAGCCGCTCAGCTGTGTGTGGAAATTTCACGGCGGAATGATTAGCTGCGGCTGGTCGAGCACACACACACACACACTCACACACACACACACACACACACATCACATCTCTAAATATACTGCTGGATTATGAAGGCATGAATCAGAATGACAGCTGAGAATCTGACACACAGGAAGTTGATCTGTATTGTTCTGACCTTTCACACAACATGAGGATCGGCTTTCTGTTTATCCACACGGTGACAGGTGCCGTAATTCGGCGTCTTTCTCTTCATCACTTTCACTGGCGCGAGGACAGAGGTGAAGGACGGACCAGGACCACGGTCACGCCAGGAACAGAGCGAGATCTGATCTGATCACAAACTGGTTCTGGTACGAGTTGCTCCTGATTCGATTATAAGACACCGTGATTGGTTGGAAGAGAGTGAGTATGGATCACGCTGAAGCTGTGTTCAAGCTCAGCAGTGCTATCGTCCTGGCCGGGTGTCCGGTAGACACTATTTGATGTGTCAGAGGGAGGAAAGGTCAGACAGGGTTTCTCCTCAATGCCACTGCAATATGCATTCCATGCGACTAAACTGGTCTGGTCTGGGCACCAAAACAAATGTGTGTATGTGTGTTTGGGGGGGGGGGGGGGGGTCATCACATGTAGCATAGCGTGCTCTCTAATTTAGAGTCTCAGTTTAAGAACTTACAGTTGGCAGGAGATAAAAAGCAGCCGGTCACCGTGTGTGTGTCAGGGGGGAGTGTGCTAGTCTGTGGCTCTCCTCGGCCAGACAGTGGTGGTGCAGAAGAGAGTACAACAATCATAAAGATTTAAAAACAAAATAAAGGCAATAATAGAACTAGAATGCTTATCCTTTACTATCCTTTACTTTACCATTATAATTGAATAGCACTGTGGATGATGGGTGTTTTGGTGAGTAAATGCACCTCCGTGGGTGTAACTGTAGTTTCTCAGTGTAAATGTTTGTACTGGGAGGTTCTGGGCTGAGAAACTGGGGCGATGCCCGAGGAGACACAATCTAATGAGGTGTGGACGTTCTGTCTGAAGGTGAGAGCACTCGAGGTGGCCCTGTACCATTTCATTCCATTTCTTCTCTTTTTCCTCCCTCGAGAGGCAGAACTACATGCCATTAACGCCCACTCACAGATGCACACACTGGCATCCACACTGGCATCCACACTGGCACCGTCCAGATCCTCTAATACACTCACATCCAGCTCTAAATATCACATCTCAGCACCAAAGCAACGAGGAATGAACACAAAGCAGCACATTTACTCTCTTACTGGATTATTATACAGATCATGTAGAGGATTATTAATGAGAGCTTTGATGTTAGTATATGTTCTATATAGAGCAGACGTGACGTGATGAGTTGAGATGTGATGAGACGTGATGTGACGTGATGAGTTGAGATGTGATGAGATGTAATGAGATGTGATCAGACGTGATGAGATGAGATGTGATGAGATGTAATGAGATGTGATGTAATGAGATGTGATGAGATGTAATGAGATGTGATGTAATGAGATGTGATGAGATGTGATGAGATGTGATGAGATGTGATGTAATGAGATGTAATGAGATGTGATGAGATGTGATGTAATGAGATGTGATGTGATGAGATGTGATGTGATGAAATGTGATGTGATGTAATGAGATGTGATGAGATGAGATGTAATGAGATGAGATGTAATGAGATGTGATGTGATGAGATGTAATGAGATGAGATGTAATGAAATGTGATGTGATGAGATGTAATGAGATGAGATGTAATGAAATGTGATGTGATGTAATGAGATGTGATGTAATGAGATGTAATGAGATGTGATGTAATGAGATGTAATGAGATGTGATGAGATGTGATGAGATGTGATGTAATGAGATGTAATGAGATGTGATGAGATGTGATGTAATGAGATGTGATGTGATGAGATGTGATGTGATGTAATGAGATGTGATGAGATGAGATGTAATGAGATGAGATGTAATGAGATGTGATGTGATGAGATGTGATGTGATGAAATGTGATGTGATGTAATGAGATGTGATGAGATGAGATGTAATGAGATGAGATGTAATGAGATGTGATGTGATGAGATGTAATGAGATGAGATGTAATGAAATGTGATGTGATGAGATGTAATGAGATGAGATGTAATGAAATGTGATGTGATGTGATGTAATGAGATGTGATGTGATGTAATGAGATGTGATGTGATGTGATGAATCTGTACATTTATTAAACGGCGCTCCTGATTTAGCTGTTAAAATCTCACTAACCGCGACCCCAGTTCACCCCCCCCCCCCCCCCCCCCCCCATCCATCTTTGTCTAAATATTCTCAGCTCATGCAGGAACAGTGGGTACAACACAAGTGACACCACATTAATATTCATATCAGATAAATCAGCCGTCCAATCACATTCATCCTCTCTGCTTCTTTTAATTTTACTTTGTTAATAACCACAGACACTTTCTAACTTCATTTATTATTATATTTATTATTATAATTATATTTATTATTATTATTATTATATGTATTATTATTATATTTATTGTATTTATTATTATTATTTGTAATATATAGCATATATCATATATTGCTGTTTTCTTGTTATTACTATTATTATTATTATAATTGTTAATCATATTAATAAAATAATTGCTATTATTTTTTATTATTATTATTATATTTTATTATTATAACCATTTAATTACTATTATTACTAATATTATAATTCTCAATAATATGAATGTTATTATTTATTATTATTGATTATTATTATAACTGATGTATTGTGATATATTAATGTCAGTATTACTGATGATAAGGGGTTATTATTTGTGGTTATTGTTTGTGGTTATTATTTGTGGTTATTGTTTGTGGTTATTGTTTGTGGTTATTGTTTGTGGTTATTATTTGTGGTTATTATTTGTGGTTATTGTTTGTGGTTATTATTTGTGGTTATTATTTGTGGTTATTGTTTGTGGTTATTATTTGTGGTTATTGTTTGTGGTTATTATTTGTGGTTATTGTTTGTGGTTATTGTTTGTGGTTATTGTTTGTGGTTATTGTTTGTGGTTATTATTTGTGGTTATTGTTTGTGGTTATTGTTTGTGGTTATTGTTTGTGGTTATTATTTGTGGTTATTGTTTGTGGTTATTATTTGTGGTTATTGTTTGTGGTTATTGTTTGTGGTTATTATTTGTGGTTATTGTTTGTGGTTATTGTTTGTGGTTATTGTTTGTGGTTATTGTTTGTGGTTATTGTTTGTGGAGGGGTTGTGGAGGGTTGGTTGGTTGGTTGGTGAGCTCAGTGGTGGATGATCTGCGTCTCTGTGGATGATCTGAGTGTGATGGTTCCTCTCCTCGTGTTCAGGCTCTGAGATGTTGGAGTTTCTGAAGCTCAGATAAGAACCTGAATTGTTCTGAGCACTGCCGTGTTTCTAACAGCCGCTTTATCGATCCACATTAACACATTTCATTATTTATCTTCACTCTGCTGAGACACAGATGGGTGTGTTATCGCCCCGCCCGCTCTGAGAGGGGCCCGGCGGGCCTGCGCTCGGGCTCCGGGCTCTCTGTACCTGTCGCTGAGGAGCGCCGGAGACCAGGAGGTTACTGCACCACCGTTCATCGCCACATTCAGTACACGGACCGCACATCAGAGAGATTTATGATGTGGAGGGACGCAGCGGGACTCACACCGGCACCCGACGGCTCGTTAGCGGGGTTAATTCACTAATCTATAACAATAACGCCCGCTACACAGGTGGAGCTCACACACAGGAAATGAACACAAACAGGAACCAGGAGCTTCAGACCTGAACATCAATCCTGACTGAAGCGCTCAGATACTAACAGGTCACATCACACAGGGCCGAGCCAGGGGCCCCGGGGCCCGAAAAAAACCACAATAACAACCAGCAGAGAGTACAGCAGCACTGTTTCCATAGTAACACAGTCATAAATAAAAGAAAAGTTCATTCATCAAAAGTGTGTGGACGCTACACACACACACACACACACACACATTACACTCCATTAGCAATCCACACTTCCGCTCAGCGCTAGCAGCTAATGAGCGCTACACCCGTGAGGAAGAGGAGACAATCACATTAAGAGATGAAGATACACCAACTGCACAACTTTATCCTGGATCATCATGATTATTATTATTTGTTTTTAAAAAGCTGCAAGAGCTCACAGATTAAAGTACTAGTAATCAGAAGGTTGCTGGTTCAGGCCCCATCACTGTCAGATTGCCACTGTTGGGCCCCTTACCCTCAAACGCTCCAAAACTTTGTATTGTATTGTTTATGATTTGATTTAACTTTATTAAGCTTATGTTTTAATATGTTTTATTTTCTTACAAACGAGCTGCTTTATATTTTTAATTATGTATTATATTATATAATTATACACTATATGTTTACACTATATACTTACACTATATATTTACACTATATATTATATATTTACACTATATATTATATATTTACACTATATACTTACATTATACATTTAAATAGATAACTATATCCTGAGATTTTCATTCATCTGTGATGTTATGATCTGCTGCTGTATCAGCCTTCCACTAGAATTTGGAACATGACTGCAGGGAATCATTTCCATTCCACGACAAGAGCATTAGTGATGGTGGGCACTGATGTTGGCACTGATGCACCAGGGCCTGGCTCACAGTGGGCATTATGTTTCATTTGAAATGTTTTGGATAGGGTCTGATCATAAAACAAAAGGGTATTCCCCAAACTGTTGCTGCGAGCTGTAAGTCTGACTGCATGCTGTATATTTAAGGTTCTCACTATTCATCCAGGTGAAGGACTGCTCCAGAGTCCAGTCATGTGCTTTACACCACTCCAGCCCATGCCTGCCTGTCTGTGTGGCTTGATGGCTGAGCTGTTGTTGTTGCTGGACAGGCTGAAAGTCACTGAGCTCTTACAGCGACTGCATGACTGTGTGATTGATCTTATCTTGATTAGTGGGCGTCCACATACTTTTGGCTGTGCGAGTGTGTGTGATGGGGTCGTACTGGAGGATGTGTGTGTGTGATTATGAGGAGCGCCCGTGCTCCATCACAGCGTATCCATGTGTATCCAAGCATATCTATGGATGTGTAAGCATGGCAACAGTTGCCCTGAGTAACCAGAGCTAATAATAAACTCCACATGCCAAAAATCATTCACAAAAAACCCTTTAAACCCCCCCCCAACACAGCCCACATTTACATAATGATCATTTATAAAACAATAAAGGTGATAAATTAATCATGGTGGCACTTTAATGAAGATCATCGATCAGAGATACAGCAGCACCATCTGATCCAACATCAAACACATCAGAGGGGTTTAGATCCCCCTCACCAGAAGTTTCAATCTTTATTATTATATTCTTTCATTATTTTAATCTATCTGAAGGGTTTGTTTGTTAGGAATGACATTTTTATCTTCTCACAAATGGGTTCCATTCCCTTGAGTCTTTTCTGTGTGGAGTTTGCATGTTCTCCCTGTGTCTGTGTGGGTTTCCTCCAGGTGCTCCGGTTTCCTCCCACAGTACAAACACATGCAGTCAGGTGAACTGGAGCTACTAAAAATCACCCCAATTACTGTGTCACCCCCTGTAATGGAGACTCCAGATGAAGTTTGGCTGGTGGATAATTCTGATACTGACGTGGTACTGTGTGTGTTCTGGTGTGAGTGTAGCAGGTGCAGCAGTGTTGTTGGGATTTTTAAACACTTCAGTGTCAATGCTGGGAGGAGAACAGCGCTCAAACCAAAAATATAAAGCCGGCAGTGTGGTGTGATCAGAAAGTGTCCAGAGATAAAAAGACTGAACCCTCCAGTCGATAATCCAGGACTGTAAACACTACACTCACACTCACACGTTGTGTTATTCTGATGAACAGATTTATACGTACATGTACAGCGTGTTCCTGAGGAGCTACGAGACACCAGAACGCCTGTAAACACCTCAAATCTGCAACAAACGTCAAGGTTCAGGAATCAGACAAACCAGCTGGATGATTACAGGAGAATTCACTGCTCAAACTCTGAACCTCATCACCACTAGATCAACAGGGTTTGTTAGAACAGCATCTCTCATGTTTCATAAGTTAAATCTGAGGCTGGAGGATCTGTACATGCTTCTATCTGAACAGGTTTGTGTTTCTGATGGATCTCTGCACCGCTGATACTTCAGTAAAACCTTTTATTTATTTAGGTGTTGATATATCAGTGCTCAGTCGATACAGACTCCATGCGAAGGCTCTAAAATAACGAGAGCGTTGTGGTGCTGGAGTGGAACGTCGGGGTCTGCAAACAGCCCGGAGCTGCTGGGTGAGAGAACGCTGAGGGAGCTAATGAGCTACAACATCCAACATCCACCTCAACTATTTATTCTGTCCACAATAGCAAAGTGCACATGAGTCAGCAAAGAGAGGAGGAGAAACACCCCGAAACCAAAACCCACATCCATCAGCACCGCTCTGAACGTCCTCTCTTACTCAGGGGTGTACGGCGCGGAGTCACAAAGTTCCCCCCCCCCCTCCCCCCGATATTCTGCACGTCATTGTGATGAATGGATAAAATCAGCATGTTTAACATCAATCTCCACTCAGTCACCCAGAATTCATCAGTTTATTTATTTATTAGGATTTTATTGTCATGTTTTACACTTTGGTTTCATTCATGACAGGACAGGTAGTTACTCATTACACAAGACTCATCATTTCAAGGTTTAATATCAAACACAGTCATGAACTATTCAGTATCTCATTACGCATGTCTTTGTACCGGGAGGAAACCGGAGCTCCTGGAGGAAACCCACACGGGGGAGAACATGCAAACTCCACACAGAAAGGACCCAGACCGCCCCACCTGAGAATCAAACCCAGGACCTTCTTGCTGTGAGACGACAGTGCTACCCATCGAGCCACCGTGCCGTCCAGAATAAATTAATAATAAAACAAGAACCAACGTAAAGAAACAGAATGATGTAAAAACGATCAGCTAAATGATTTAAATCAGGTTTTTTCTTCATGACCTCTGCCCACGCTGGCCGAGGAGAACCACAGACTAACAAACGCCTCCTCCAACACACAAAACCTCCTCAGATTCTAACAGACGCCGGATCTCTACAGGTCTGTGTTCTTCTGATCACCTGAACACTAAGCTCTGAGACTCGGTGGTGATGGGAGGCGTATTAATACTGCTGTACCACCCGAGTTTATATATATTTATTACACATGTATAAACGGTTATTATATTGTGATATTTTCTGTTATCATGATATAAGACTATGTTTATCGCCCACGCTGCTAGTTTTTGGCCAGAGCTGGTGCTGGAGGATCTGCTGGAGGTTTCACTCCTACTGCAACCTTTTCATTTGCATCTATCTCCACATTATGGGCCCTAATTAAATATTCATCCTGCACTAACCCACACTTACATCACACACACACACACACACACACACACACACACACACATGATATATACACACACACACACACACACGCTCCCTCTATTACAGCACTGATTTTAAAGCTCAATATTGAACACAATAAGAAC
>NC_086010.1:19668317-19678317 GCF_030014385.1 Trichomycterus rosablanca
TGATGTTATACCCCACACCCCCTCGCCTGTACCAGCTTTATTTACACCGAATCCCACCTGCAACAACCAAACTATCCATCCTGCACCCACCGGCTCAGCTCCAGACCTCAGGGGGTCATCGTCCGTCCAGCCACTGTGACAACAAACAAGAGGCTCTGCTCCAAAATAAGACTGGACGTGGGTGTTTCCCCAGCAGAGAAGAATATCTGATAGGTTCAAATCCAGTTACACACAACACACGTTCAACTCAAGTACCAGTAATAATAATCATAATAATAATGACCTCAGATCAGTGTATGATTGGACTGATCAGAGCTTTATTCTGTAGTGTGATCCAGATATCAGATCCAGATTTATCACAGATCAGAGAAACAAACCTGCCAGTGAAAAGCGAAACTAAAATCTAAAGCTACCAACACCATACTTCACACAGACATCAGTTCTACACACTCCAGTCCTACACACTCCAGGCTTACACACTATAATGAGCGCTGTAACCCAGGGGATGTGTGGTCTGCTTGGTACTTCTGACCTTCCCTGTACATGCTCACAGCTCTGTTTGTGATCAGTTTCCAACCACCGACGACCTTCAGTTCACCTTCATAAACCCCTCGGATCCAGTTTAGATCAAAGTGTCCCGCTGATCAAACACCTTACACTCTCTCTCTCTCAGAGGTCACTGAGAGGAACCTGGAACGATGAAGAGAGGTTCACAGGTCTGTGTGAGGAGCACCGTGTGGTTCCCTCCGGTTCCTCTCGGTAGCTCAGAACGAGCCGAACACGCCGCTCTAATAGGAATTGATTTTAGAGGAAGTGTGTACATACAGCGGCGCTACAGAAATCATTCCACCTCAATTCCAGCTCAAATACAGCAGAAGTGTGACCTGAGCAAACAGAACAGCACTGCAGCGTGTGTGTGTGTGTGTGTGTGTGTGTGTGTGTGTGTGTCTCAGTTACTTGTGTATTTATGGTAATAAAAGACTGAAGTGCTGCAGTGATTGGGGGGGGGGGGGGGGGTGAAGACGTGGTACAGTTGGTGTATAAACACTGTTAGTTCATGATGATACCCCTGATGAAGACGATGATGATCTGCTTCATCTGGACCACCTGGAGGAACCCTAAATCATCCTGTAAGCTCCTCGTTCTTCTCATGTCATCTCACTCTGACCTCAAGGTCTCAGCGGTGCTGCAGAGGGGGGTGAGTTCCAGCCCGAACTATTAAATAAAAGCACAGTTTGGTGAATGTGGTTATTAATACTCTTTAATGTGACCCCGGGTGGAACACAGAGTGTGTTTTAATTACTGGAGAATCACACAGTGAAGGTCCAGGACATCATGATGGTGATGATGATGATGATGATGATGAAGAGGAAACTTCATCTTTGTTTGACCCTCAGAGATCCAGAGTTAATTGATTAAGTGAAGATGTGAAGGATTCAACTGATTGAAAATTCATCACCTGCACTCTCTTCTGATCAATACAAAATGCTGTGTGTGCTCTTATCTCTCTCACACACACACACACACACACACACACACACACACACACACACCCTAATTTCCCTAATACTTCTTACAGTGTGTCGTCACAGGTGATTTACACTACAGCGCACACACACACACACACACACAGACACACACACAGTACAGGTGTGTGTAGGTGTGTACAGGAGTATTTGCAGATCAAACCTTTATTAGACGCTCACTCACGTCCCGCTAAACAAACGATCAGATCTGAAGGTGAGACAGAAACACACGCGACTTATTTCAATATAAACAAAAAAAAGAATGGGGCTGTGGATACACCCCCGTCCAAACACCACAGAGACTCATCACACCTCTCACACCAGGAGGGATTTCTACAGCACAACTTCAAACACTCAGAGCTTTACAGGAACAATTATTAATACATTACACAATAAAATAATATTAAAATGAGACCTGACAATAAGTAAATCCTAAACACTTCACCTGAACACTTCACCTGAACACTTAACCTGAACACTCCACCTGAACACTCCACCTGAACACTTTACCTGAACACTTTACCTGAACACTTCACCTGAACACTGTACCTGAACACTCCACCTGAACACTCTACCTGAACACTTCACCTGAACACTGTACCTGAACACTTCACCTGAACACTGTACCTGAACACTTAACCTGAACACTCCACCTGAACACTTCACCTGAACACTGTACCTGAACACTTCACCTGAACACTCCACCTGAACACTCTACCTGAACACTGTACCTGAACACTCTACCTGAACACTTCACCTGAACACTCCACCTGAACACTCCACCTGAACACTTTACCTGAACACTTTACCTGAACACTTCACCTGAACACTGTACCTGAACACTCCACCTGAACACTCTACCTGAACACTTCACCTGAACACTGTACCTGAACACTTCACCTGAACACTGTACCTGAACACTTAACCTGAACACTCCACCTGAACACTTCACCTGAACACTGTACCTGAACACTTCACCTGAACACTCCACCTGAACACTCTACCTGAACACTGTACCTGAACACTCTACCTGAACACTCCACCTGAACACTTCACCTGAACACTCTACCTGAACACTTCACCTGAACACTCCACCTGAACACTCCACCTTAACACTTCACCTGAACACTCCACCTGAACACTCTACCTGAACACTTCACCTGAACACTCTACCTGAACACTCTACCTGAACACTTCACCTGAACACTCCACCTGAACACTCTACCTGAACACTCCACCTGAACACTTCACCTGAACACTCTACCCGAACACTCTACCTGAACACTTCACCTGAACACTCCACCTGAACAATCCACCTGAACACTCCACCTGAACACTCTACCTGAACACTTCACCTGAACACTCCACCTGAACACTCCACCTGAACACTCCACCTGAACACTTCACCTGAACACTGTACCTGAACACTCTACCTGAACACTCTACCTGAACACTCTACCTGAACACTTCACCTGAACACTCCACCTGAACACTCTACCTGAACACTCCACCTGAACACTTCACCTGAACACTGTACCTGAACACTCTACCTGAACACTCTACCTGAACACTCTACCTGAACACTTCACCTGAACACTTCACCTGAACACTGTACCTGAACACTCTACCTGAACACTCTACCTGAACACTTCACCTGAACACTCCACCTGAACACTCTACCTGAACACTCCACCTGAACACTTCACCTGAACACTCCACCTGAACACTCTACCTGAACACTTCACCTGAACACTCTAACTGAACACTTCACCTGAACACTCCACCTGAACACTCTACCTGAACACTTCACCTGAACACTGTACCTGAACACTCTACCTGAACACTCTACCTAAACACTTCACCTGAACACTCTACCTGAACACTCCACCTGAACACTTCACCTGAACACTCCACCTGAACACTTCACCTGAACACTCCACCTGAACACTCTACCTGAACACTTCACCTGAACACTCCACCTGAACACTCTACCTGAACACTTCACCTGAACACTCCACCTGAACACTCTGGCGGTGTGAGTAATAGACGTGTGCAGTAAGACGTGATTCTGTGTTGGTCCGTGTCGTGTCTGTGGTTTATTTTCAGAGCAGAACATGCAGATGAGATGAGAAACTCTAACCCAGTATTTCAGCAGCAGCCTGGTTTATTGTTGTACTGGATTTTATGGGACGCTTCCTCTGATCACCACATGATTTGTAAATGCAAACTGGATGCAAAGAATCGTCGCCATCGCTCAAGTGTAGGACTGCGACGAGAGAGGCTGACAGCTCAGACCTAACCCTAACCCTAACCCAAGGATTTACAGTCGAACGTACTGATGTACAGAGTCCACACATCTACCGTCAGTCCCAATATACAGTATATCCTACTGGTAATGTACTGGTAATGGTGGAAAAGTATAACAATCATCTAAATATCTAATCAAATGAACTAAATAAACTAAAGAGAGAGTAGCATGGAGGACAGACAGTCTGGGTTAACACTACCCGGTGTTTCTGGGAAGGCTCTGGACCAACTGTTACACTTTATTTGTAAGGTGCTGATATACATCAATAAATCGATTATTTGCTCTTTGGCGTTTACACCATCTGACTATATTTACATCCTGTTGTAGTTTTCTCTTCCCATATTAGGGCACAGCTTCCTGCTGCCATTGAGCCTCACTGCAACACTGACTGGTGTCACCAGTTCCTCATTTCCTGCCTCCTTAAACTATTTAAACTCTTTCTTTCTGATTATTTCATGATTATATCTAACACTATTCAGAAACTGGTTTATGTTTCCAGTCTCCAGTCCTAGTTAAGAAGATTTTATAGGTACTAGAGTGGTATTCAGATGTATATGGCTGTGTCTGAGGGTGGGGGAACATCCTTGCCGTTGGGAGGTGCACTCGTCAGTGCGTTCTCAGTGCAGGTCCCAAGCCTGGATACAATAAAGATGGTTGCGTCAGGAGGGACAACTGGTGTAAAAATTGTGGTGATCTGCTGTGGTGACTCTTAAATACAGGAGCATCAGAACTTAGTTCTTTTATTTAACAGATAATAAAAGGTGAGCTGAGTGAAGTGCAGGATTCCTGATTAGATGATTGGATTTGAGGGAAATGCACTCTGATAAAAACATCTTTCAGATCCTTCATGCATCACAGGATCATGAGCTGAGATGGTTCTGTGTTCTACTCAGACAGAGTAAAAGCTCCGTTCTGATAAGTGTGGATTTAATATTGTGTGTGTGTGTGTGTGTGTGTGTGTGTTGTACCACATCCTGTACTTTGCATTTCTGGAGTAAAAGGAGGAGAAGCTTTTATTCACCACAAGCCAGAAAGTTCTTCATAAAGCAGAGCACTCAGAAAAAGTGCAGCCATTACAACAACACGCCCCAAATAATCATCCACTGCAGACTAGGAAGAAGTGGGTGCATTTTTATTAGCTCTAAATTGCCTCTGTGTGTGTGTGTGTGTGTGTGTGTGTGTGTGTGTAATACCCTTATGACTGATTAGTGCCCCTGTCCAGGGTGTGTTCCTGCTAGGATGAAGCAGTTAGTGGAAGCGAAGGAATAATGACTCCCATCATATTAAATCTAATATATTTATAGGGGGGCGCATGGAGAGTCACGCACCGATCTCTATTATCCAGTTATGAGCAATTCTGTCTGGCACTCCCACCCTCGGACCAGCCAATCACTGTCTGTATAGGCGCCCGGCCGACTGATAGCAGAGATGAGATTTGAACTTGTGAGTTTGAGGTGTCAGCACTAGCAGGCCGAGCGCCCATCCAAATGTTTTATCATTTAGTCATTAAAGTATTTATTTAATTGTGTTGTTGAGTCTGTGTTTTATTTAGAGGATCTAAAACACCAAATAAAACGCCGAATATTCTTCACGTTTCTCTAACTCATTCCATTTATCTGAATAAAAATCTGTTGCTAAATTTTTCTAATCAATCAAATCATTTACAGAAGCGTTTACATACAGACCAGCAGTTCAGACACCGGACTCACCCGGTCTGGACCACATTACTCTGTACTTTTCACATCGCTCTGCTACAGGAGAACAGAAGAACCTTTAATCCTGAATCTGAATCGAGTCGTGATGAGTTAAAATCACCGCGTGAATCTCTGAGCTTTGATTCTATCAGACAGAATCGTGAATTTATTTAAAGCAGAAAATCCCAGAGACATTCGTCTCCTTTCATCTCCAGCACGGAGCGCTCCGTCCACCCCTCCGAAATCTCTTTTAAGGTGGAGTATGAACAACCAGGAGGCTCGTCTAATCGGTCCGGATCTAATGCAAATGCAGGAGGGGTTTAAGAGAGGAGATAAAAGCTGTTATATTTATTAATGATGGACAGAGTGATCAGTGATCATGTTCACATGTGTGTGTGTGTGTGTGTGTGTGTGTGTGTGTGTGTGATCCTGCACTGTTTACTCTACATCTATAATGATCACACACATGCATTCTGGGAAGGTTTTGTGGTCAAAACCCTAGAAATCATTCAGCAGATCCTCTCCAATATTTACTGATTTTATATCATTAGGGTTCAAATCCCGAGCTGTACCGATCAGGCGTCTACATTATGGATTGGCGTCCTGTCTGGGGGGTGTTACTACATCATGCCCAGTGATTCTGGGGAATCTAGACCCACTGTGACCCTGACCAGGATAAATCAGTGGTAAAACCTGAAAATAGCAGCAAACACGCAGCATTACATGAACCTAACCGCGATCTGTTCCAAATCACACACCACATTCACTATCTACACCACAAATCAAACTGCATTATGGGTATTTTGTTTTTATTTTGATGCACAACCACACAGGTCACAAACCTCGAGATACACATGGGGTCATGAGAGACAGTCCTGGGCAGATATACTACATGACTAAAAGTATCTGGACACCCTGAACACTAAGCAAAGTAATAATCGATAGATGAATGAATTTCAGAAATAATCGTTAGTCGTCGTGCTAAACCTCACCACAATCAGTTTACTCTCCCAAACCCCAAACCCCACACCCCACTCACTATATAGGTCACAAAATCAATGTGAATTATGGTTATTCCAGCTTCATTTGGAGACCTCCCCGGTGCAGTGCATTGTGGGCAGAGAGGTGCCACGTTGTGGTGAACGTCTCAGTAAATCTCTGATCCTCCGGGGTTTTCAACCTTCGATCTTCTCCTCAGAATTTCCCGGAGTTTAATTAAGCGTGCCGTATTTTGAGGAATGAGGGACGGATCGGGCGGCGTGACAGACGGCTCGTAATGGAACTGTCAATCCAAACATGTTCTACATTCACGTCACGCTACGGGGGCCAGAAAAGGACAAAAAGGACCCGAGGATCCCGTCCAGCACAGCCTGCATGATTTATACTCGTCTAATGATCCAACAGCTCAATACTGAGAATACACGGGGGTTCCCTCACACACACACACACACACACACACACACACACACACACTCACACACACACACACACACACACACACACACACACACTCACACACTCACACACACACACACACACACACACACACACACACACACTCACACACACACACACACACACACACACACTCACACACACACACACACACACACACACACACACTCACACACACACTCAACTCAAACTCAAAAGAAGCTTTATTGGCATGACAAATAATGACATTCGTATTGCCAAAGCAAGTTACAGGGAAATATAAACAATAAAAATAAGAAAGAACAAAAATATACAGAACAGTTACATGTGCAAAAAATATAGAATAGAATAAAATATTAATAAAAACAGTGCAAAATAATAACAATAAAAAGTATAATATTTACAATAATGAGGTAGTAAAACAATCAGTTTGTGCATGTGTGTGTGTATGTGTGTGTGTGTGTGTGTGTATGTGTATATGGGACATGGTCACCCACTGTCCCTCACCTGGTGGCAGGTGTGAGTATAGAGTGCTGCTAGTGTGCAGCTCTCTCTGTGCTCCCCCAGTAGGTGGGGCAGTTTGTCGGGGTCTGGGAGGGAGGTGAAGTTGGGGATGATGTTATTAAATTTAGGGAAGAATTGGGAGCGGACGTGGTGGTACTTGGTACACCGGGTGAGGAAGTGCAGCTCCGTCTCTACTGTACTGAGAGTGCAGTGCTGGCACGACCTCTCCTCCCGGGGCAGCCAGGACCGGGTGTGTCGCCCCGTCTCCACGGCCAGGTCGTGTGCGCTCAGTCTGTACCTCGTCAGGGTGTTTCTTAATTTATGGTCGGATACTGTGCTCAGATAGTCTGCTGCACTGTAGTGTCTGTTTAGGGTCAAATAGCACTGCATTTTACTTTGAGTTTTAGTTTCAGTTTCCCAATAATTCAGATATTTAGTTCTGAGTTTTTGTGTAATTTGGTTTATTTTAATTGGGTTTGCAGATTTCTTCTGTTCCTGAGTCTTTATTGTGTTAGTGTGTGTTAGTGGTGTGGCGGCGTGTGTTAGTAATGTGTTTGTGTGTGTTATTAGGGTGTCTGTGTGTGTTAGTGGTGTATGGGTGCAGTGACTCAGGACCAGTTGGATTAGGGGACTGGTATGTTTGCTCAGCTCTTGGTGTTTCAGGGCTTTATAATGATAAGTTTGGGGGTCGCTCTCATTTAGATGTTTCCAGAAGTTGATTGCTCTTCTCTGTATGTTTATAATTAGTGGAAATCGGCCTAATTCTGCCCTGCACGCATTGTTCGTGGTGTGTCTGTGCACCTTTAGGATGCTTTTACAGAACTCTGTGTGCAGGGTCTCTAATGGATGTTTGTCCCAATTATGGAATTGATGGTGTGTAAGCGAACCCCAAACTTCACTGCCATATAGAGCAATCGGTTCAATTATTGATTCAAAAATTTTAAGCCAGATTCGAACTGGAATTTCCACGAATGTTTGACGTTTTATGGCGTAGAAGGCCCTGCGAGCTTTTTCTCTCAGTTCATTTACTGCCGGATTAAAGTTTCCTGTGGAACTGATGTTCAGTCCGAGGTAAGTATAATCTTTAGTGTGCTCAATTTCATGGTGTCCTAATTTATATGTGTGTTTGGTTCCCTGAGATCTGGCTCTTTTCTGGAAGGTCATAATTTTGGTCTTTTTGAGGTTGACGGTCAGGGCCCAGGTCTGACAGTACTGCTGCAGCAGGTCCAGTTTGTGCTGGAGACCCTGAGCGCTGGGGGACAGCAGGACCAGATCATCTGCATACAGCAGGAGTTTAATCTCTTAGTCGTGTAGAGTGAGACCGGGCGTGGCTGAGTGCTCTAACATGGAGGCCAATTCATTAATATAGATGTTAAATAGAGTTGGACTTAAACAGCAGCCCTGTCTCACTCCACGCTCCTGAGAGATGAGATGTGTTCTCTTACTGCCGATTCTTATTCCACACTGGTTTTCTGTGTACATGGATTTAATAAGATCGTATGTTTTACCCCCTACACCGCTCTCCAACATTTTATAAAACAATCCTTCGTGCCAAATGGAATCAAAAGCTTTTTTAAAATCAATAAAACATGCAAATATTTTAGAGTTATTTTGAACTACATATTTTTGGATCAGGGTGTGTAGGGTGTAAATATGATCGGTAGTGCGGTAATTTGGTAGAAAACCAATCTGACTTTTACTCAGGACGTTGTGTTGGGTAAGGAAGTGTAATAATCGTGAGTTAATGATACTACAGAATAACTTCCCCAGGTTACTGCTCACACAGATGCCCCGGTAATTATTAGGGTCGAATTTATTTCCACTTTTGTAGATGGGTGTTATGAGACCTTGATTCCAGATTTCAGGGAAGGAACCGACACTCAGAACCAGGTTAAAGACTTTTAACATCGCCAGGTGAAATTTGGAGCTGCCGTGTTTGATCATTTCATTCAGGATCCCGTCAGGTCCTGATGATTTCTTTGTTTTTAGTTTTTTAATGTTGTCTTTAAGTTCCTGCTCAGTAATGAGAGAGTCTAGAGGATTCTGGTGGTTTTTAACAGCCCGTTCCAGTTCCTCTAACTTACTAATAATTTGAATTTGTTCAGGATTTGAATCTAATTCTATATTTTTAAAGAGTGATTGGAAATGGGTTGTCCAGATATCCCCATCCTGAATGGCCAATTCTTCCTGTTCTCTATGTTTTAATTTGTTCCAATTGTCCCAGAATTGATGTGTGTTGATTGATTGTTCAATAATTGTTAGTTGTTTTTGGGTGTACTGAGCTTTTTTGGTTCTGAGTGTACGTTTATATTGTTTGAGGGTTTCACAGTAAAGAAGTCGTGTGTTACTGTTGTTTGGGTCTCTGTGTTTTTGGTTTGATATTTTACGGAGTTCTGTTCTTAACATTTGACAGTCTTTGTCGAACCAGCTGTCATCTTTTGTAGATTTAGGTTTTGATTTAGATTTAATTTTTAATTGAGCTTTATTTGCTGTATTTTTAAAGATCTGATTAATATTTTTAACTGCCTGATTTA